>NC_056726.1:1675998763-1676038763 GCF_019279795.1 Protopterus annectens
ATCAATATGATTATTTGTTTGCACATCACTAGTGAATGCTGTCTGCTACATTGCCCCTTTATTTACTCCTAAGTAGCTCAGTGTAAGATGTTTTGGAATGCTATACAATGAGAACGTTCACAATGACTAAGGATATTATGCAGTTAGGTGTACAGTTCTCATTGTTCAGTTGTACATAGTCTGTGTTATTTTAGAAACTACAGACAGGAGTTTTCAAAAGATCTAGGAGCTGTGCAAATACAGCTGTTCCATGCAAACACAAATATTCCATCTGCCATGTATCTTTGCATTTATGTAAAAGTTGCTGTAAACAGGTGATTCAAAGTTAAAGAACAACAGTTTTAACCAGCAAGATTGATCAGTAAATAAATGATTATGGAGAAAAAAGTGCATAATTTGAACTGATTGATGACAGGGAATTTGACCGAGTGTGACATTCCTGGCATAACAAGAAGCTGATTACATTTTTTGTAGCACAGCCATGCAACTGCACCATAAACAATATCAAACCAGGATGATGCTGGTAGAAATACTTCTCATGAAAAGTGAATGGATGTGTGTGATCTTTACTGATACAATAAGCATTATGCAGTGGCAGTCTAACATAGGTGGCTACCTAATGAGTGTCTGCAATTTATGCACAATTAGATACATTTGTTTACAATGATAGAATGCAGTTGGTCCAGTGTTAAAAGAGTTACTTCTTAGAGATAAAAATCAAAAAAGAAACCCTTCAAAAAGCTTTGGAAAAGAACATTGGGTTCCTACTTTAGTAAGCTATGCATCAATCACAGTGGTTGTTAATTCCTTTCTAAAGTACTGCTTTTTCTGCAAGGTAATATATTCACGATTCTTCTAAAACTAAAGCACCATCTATATTAATCAGTAAATCTTCTTAACAACTAACTCATTCCAAGGAGAATGCTTATACAGAATTAATCAATACACTGGTGTTTTAAAGTCTTCCTGCAAACCAGTGCACCCAGGTTGTTGAGCAAATCATAACAAATTCATACTCTCTCAAGGATTATTGCTTATTTATGAATTTGCTTATAAGGTAAACATACTGACACATCCTCAGAATTTTATGTGAGTTTCAAGAGTAGATATCTAGTCATGGGATTTCCATAGACTAGCAAAGGATGACTTTAGAGAGAGAGAGAGAGAGAGAGAGAGATGTAAATAATGAGCAGAACACAGAAGTTTCTCTGCAACTTTATAGTCTTAACATTCTGAGCTAAACTGCCATACTTAGTGCAATGTTTGAAGCTGATTCCATCATTAGACAAAAATACCATACAATTCTCAAGATGTTAAATTTATCCTTTCTTTGAGAATGTTAACAAAACTTGTTGAGAGAATCTTTCAGAATGACAATCGTTATCTTTGATTGCTGTTAACAAACTTTCTGTAAACTAGCAGCATAATAAGCTCTAACAGTAAGTAAGCAGCTTGACTTCCTGTGAATTCTTTCTTCATTAAGTTTAAAATCTATTCCTGCTGCTCCAATGTAGATGCAGAGACAAGCTTTGTCAGTACTGTAATTGCACATGTGAAATTATTTGAAATTTAACAGTTTTCTTAAATTCCTTCCCCATTGACCCAATATGAATCCAAATTCAGAATAGCAATTTATTTTGTAAAGGTTGTAAAAGGAAAAAAAATCAACCTCCCCTATACATACTCAGCAATTTCCATTTCTAGAGTGTCTCTATAACAGTTATTAGAAGGAAAATAATGGGTCGGATTCATGAAGGCTTGCACGGAGTCTAAGAGTAGTGTAAGACTCCATGCAGCCTTCGCGATCCAGGAACAGCCCAAAGTCCGTGTAAGAGACAAGCTAAAACGGCTCTTACACGGAGTGGGCGTGGATAAGCTAATCACCTCACTTGCAGCCGAATAGCATGCAAATGAGGATGATTAGCGATCCATGAAGCCCAGAACAGCCGTGTAAGAGCTGTTTTAGCTGCAGAAATGTACTCAGTTGACAACTGAGTACATTTCTGCAAAAACCGCAATGGAGCCATGTCAGCTCCAAATAAAGGGTGCATATGTGTCAGGCAGCATGCCAATGGCCAAATATGTGGCCATTGGCAAGGTAACCTGATGCAAATATCTTAAAAATATAATTTTTTTTTTCGGCGATCGCCGCTGTTTAAACCCAGCGCAGCCCCGCGCAAATGGGCTGCACTGTATAAAACATAAAAACGAAGGTTTTAAACCCACAAATGTGGGTTTTATGCAATACATGGAATGTCAATGCAGGGAGCAGCAGACCAAAACCAACATGGCCACCGTGTAGTGGTTGCTAAGGGGGGAAGCTGAGTCTAAGAGATGTAACTAAACATTAGTAGGCAATCTGATGCAAATGAGTGTTAGGATACTGAATTCCACTGTCACATAGCAAATGAGCACAGTCTGAGTAGTGTAAGAGTTACAGAAGGGGAGGAACAGAGTAGGAGATTGGAGGTCAGAGTTACATGACAGATGTCAGACAGATATCATGGAAAGAGGAGTGCCACAACATAAGCACGGGAAAGTCAAGAAATGTAAGGTGTACACTGTTGCCTACACCAAAGTTTCTTGCTGGGTGTGTATGCGCATGTGTGCACGCCATGAAGCGCGAGTAAGGCAGTGTGTGCACGTGTAAGGCAGACCGAGCATGTGGGAGCGTGTTGGGAGATGTTTAACACTGTTTGCGCAGGTGTGCACGAGTTTTAATCTGAATAAGCAGATTCTGAACCGTGTAAGCATGTGTAAGCCACTGTGAGCATGTTTCTACTGGTTTGCACACGGCTCCTCCCTGAGGAAACAGAGAGAAAAAAGGAAGCAACAGATTTAGTAGGAAGCTAGCAGGGAATACTGCTGGAGCTAGCAGGTGAAAACAATTAGACGCAGGCAATTGCACAGGCAGAATAGTAGCCCAGCCCAGCACTTAAAACTCTGCAAACAGCAGTGCAGGATGTTTCTCTGAAGAGACACTGCAAGACAGGAGTTAAGTTATCAGAAGTGAAAACTGAAAAAGCTGAACTCAGAGCAGAAATGTTAGGGGCTGCCATAGCTGTCATAATGAGACATAGGCGACTTGCTGAGGGTGGTGACAATGCAGATGGTGCCAGACAACCCACAGTGAGGAGAAGAGTGTACAGGCCCAGGGTCACCTACCACGGGTTACATGAGCTGGAGATAGTAGAGCGCTATAGAGTGGACAGAGACCTTCTGCAGCAAATAGTGGAGCTGTGCAGGCCACGCCTCACACACAGAACCAACAGAGGGGAACCCATCCCAGTGGAAACCAAGGTATGTGTTGGCCTAAGAATACTAACAACAGGTACCTTCCAGAGACCAACTGGTGATATGATGGGGATATCACAGGCATCAGCCTCCAGGGTAGTGCACCAGTTCCTGGATGTCATGTCAGCACATGTCGGTGATCATGCATATTTCCCCAATGCCCGTGAGGTATTGGCCAGCAATATGCGTCTCTTCCAGCAAATAGCGGAATACCCTGAGGTAGTGGGTGCAAAAGACTGCACGCACATACGCATCAAAGCACCAGCCGGTGAGCGGGGTAAGGCATACATCAACCGCAAGGGCTTCCCCTCCATCAACTGCCAGGTCGTGTGTGATGCCCAGGGCATAATAATGAATGTGTATGCTGGCTGTCCTGGGAGCTACCATGATTCCCACATCTGGCATTTGACGCAGCTGTACCAGACATTTGCCAATGGGGACATCCCACACGGACACCTAGTGGGGGATGCAGGTTATGCACTGGAGCCGTGGCTGATGACACCCATCAGAAATGCACACACACCTGAACAGGAACGCCATAATGAGGCACACGCACAAACACGTAATGTAATAGAGCGTGTGTTTGGGCTGCTCAAGTCATGGTTCCAGTGTCTGGACACATCTGGTGGAGCCTTGCAGTACACACCAACTACATGTACCCAAATTGTCATGGTATGTGCTATGCTACATAATATGATCTTGCGAAAACAGCTGCAGCAGGACCAGCATAGGGCCGGACCAAACAGCCCCCCACCATTGCCAAGGCCATCAGAGGCAGAGCGTGACTCAGAGGAGGAACAACCTGAGCCTGCCCCAGTAGGCAGAAGGAGGCATGCCCAGTATGCCCTGGCCTTGGCATAGAGGCAACGCATAGCACATACACTGGCTCAGTAGGAACCCTGGGAATGATACCCCTCTCTGACTCACTCATATAGTAGCAGGGATGCCTAACATGACACAACCTGCTCTCGAACATGTACAAGGAAGTGTAATATGCACATCCGACACAGGCAGCCCTGCAGCACCACCTGAGGCATGAATGCTATGTGTTAAGTAATGTAACACCATGTACTATATGCACACCTGAGGACCCTGACTAACATCTTACCCTCACCAAGCATCATGCCACAACATGACAATGAGATAATCAAGTGCAATAATTGACTGAAGTATCGCAGTTAGTCAAAGGGGATCCAATGTGTGCCAGTCTGGGATGACATGCTGAGCATGACATGATGCTCCACCTGCTAGGACTGGCGTGCACCTATCAGTGCAGGCCGTATGGATACTGGCAAAGGCTGTTGTTACCCACAGTGTGCCCTGAATAGGTAAGGCTCAAAACACAAACCTATCTCCATAGGTATCAGAAGGGATAAGAATAAGATAAGGGATAAGTCGAAACAACAAGATGCATGCAGTCCAAACTCACCCAGTATTGAGAATGTTGATATCTGCGCTGTAACAGAAAACTGAGTCAAGGCTCACAACAGCACCCTAACACTACCAGGGTACACCTCATACTGTTCTGTACAGCCTCAAAACATGGAACAAGCTACAAAAGGAGGGTGACTAGCAAGAACTGTCAAGGATAACCACACCCCCATGTTGGTACCACAACAAAAAGCAGCATGGACTAGCCATGGTCAAGTAACAGTGGCTAAAACTGCCCCCCAGTTTATAGCCTGCTACAAACTACTGTCCCAACACCAGGAACTGCACCTGGCCTATGCTGGAATACATGAATATATCAAGTCCTCCAAACCACATTATATTGGGTGACTGAAAATACCCAGATATAGACTGGGAGCATTATACTAGCTCAACAGTGTAGGACAAAACTTCATAGAATCCATAAACCAAAAGGCCCAGGAACAACGTACCACTCCCACAAGAGGGGTAAGCATACTGGATGTGATAATCAGCAACATAGGTACTGGATGGCAAGATGAGAAGTGTATTGCTCACTGGTAAAACCAGACCGTAGAGTAATCATACTGGATATACAAATCCTGACCACAGTCCCTGGCCAGAAAACCACAGTGGAAAACATGTGTAAAGCAATATTTGCACTCCTCCAAACTGATGTGGAATCCATTAAAGGTCCTGTGCAGGTGCAAAATATGGGCCACACCTCAGAACCTGTAATACAGCCATTCCATGAACACTGTCAGGAATGCTTGGATTATGCAATCCTAAATTAAAACAAGACACAATGCCATACACACAGGAATCTGGCATGGTGGACACCAGCCATAACCAAACCATGCAAGAGAATGAGGAAGCTACTACATGATAGAGCAAACATAAACAATGAAGTAATCACTGATCAGTAGTATGGCAATAAAATCTGTCCACACATACAATCCACTAAGGCCAGCCACAAGTTGAATCTGTGAATCCTGAGGCAATGTTACACCTGCCCCAAGTACACAGACAACCCCCAACTCCACCCAAGAAATACAAATATATGTGAGAGATGCAACCATCTATCCAAACTGGAGGCTGAGCTCCCTCAACTCAGTACTCCCAAAACTAGTCAGGAGGAGAAGGTAACCACACACACCACAAACACAGTCCCACATAGACCTATCACAACTGCAAACCAAACACATAAACACAGAAAAACATTCCCGGAGGCACAAATTACAAACACAGCACACCAACAGAGGCCTCTAAAGCAGACACCCAATCAAACAACCTCCAAACATAGCACATGCAACACATAGTACACAAAGCTGGTGTGCCAAACAGTCACAGGCCAGAAGGAGAAACAACATGCCTGATACAGTTGTAATAGGTGACTCCATAGTCAGACACACTGCTGTCCCGCACACCAGACTGAACAAGGGAAAGGGTACAGTAAGCTGCCTGTAGGCTGTCACAATACGCCACATAACAGACGAATGCAGGTCACTCCAAAGCAAGTAGAAATATGATGTAGTCATAGTCCATGCTGGTGTGAATGACCTGAGATGTACCTCCCTAGACTACATGAAAAGAGACATGGATGAGCTCTCTGATTATGTATTCCAGGCTGGTATGACACTCACTGTTTGCAGCATCCTACCCTTACCAAGAATAATGCCACAGTACAAACACGGAATGATCAGTCATAGCAAGTGGCACACTTACTGGTGTCATTCCAAGGGGATCCAATGTCTGTCTGCTTGGGATGTCATGCTTGACAAGCCACGCAGCTGTTCTTGGGATGGCTTACACCTGTTACCCCTGGGCGTCTGGATATTGGATAAGGCCTTTGCCACCTCCATAGAGCCTTTTGTAGGCAAGGCTGAAAAGACTGTCCTACCACCCTAGAAAACATAAGTGGAAAGAAACATAAGGGTAATGCTGACCAATGCCAGATGTGTAAACCACAATATGCATGCTCCCAAGGCCATCCCCAGTATGGAGAACATCGATGTCTGTGCAGTGACAGAAACCTGCTGCAAGCCTCCTGACAGCACACCAGCACTACCAGGTTATACCACATATCATGTGTCATGGCCCCAAAACCTGGAACAAAACATAAAAGGAGGGTGAGTATCCATATTCAGCACAGACACCCATACGTCCAGGTAACTGACAATGCACAAGGCATTGGAGTCCACCCATGTGCAACTAACTGTAGGCAAGACTGCTGTACAGTCTGTAGCATGCTACAGACCACACTCTCACACACAGGAACCCCACCCAGCCGTCCTGAAGACACTGGACAGTATGAATGTCCCACCACATACCAAACAAGGTACCACAAATTACCACATAGGTGGTAAACCATTATGTATGGAAGGAGTAACCAGGGACCTAGGGACACAAGTGGACAGTAACCTGTTATGTGACACCCACATTGCCAATGTGGCTAGGAAGACTGTTTACATTTGACACCGTATCAGGAAAGGATTCACATCTACGTCAACAGAGGTCATTGTGCCCCTATACTGTTCTCTTATCACACCCATAATCTAGTACAATGCCTCATATGGGATGTACCTTACCTGACACCTGCAGCAGTTAGAAAGACCTCAAATGTACCTCACCAAGAGGATAAAGGGTCTCAAATATATGTCATATGCTGCCTGGCTGTAGACACCCCAGCTGAATGCAGTCACATACTGCCTACACAGAGGCATTGCATGCCTGTTGTAGAAGGCCATGCCCAACACAGGAGTAATGGACATGCTCCACCCCAGAAAACTCAAATCCATCGGAGCTGTGAGAGTGAGAGATGTCAACCTCAACAAATAATGAAATAGGATGTGCTGGTGGGACAGATACATAATCCAGAGTCTCCCCACACCCTGGACCAGAATCCCACTCCATGTTAGGCAGAGCCCCTCACTGACACTCTTCAACAGGAATCTTGCCAAGTGGATGGATGATTGTAGAGTTACACTGGGGGTCTTCACTGTGTCATGTCCAGACAGAGGCACAGCAAAGAAATCATAAATGGCCATAATATTCACATAGCAAGGGGTGGCAAAAGCCACACACACTCTGGCTAGGCTAACAAATGCCCTAGGGTGGATAGCCTAGTATGAACCTATGAACCAATGAAGATACAAATTGTACAGGACACTAAGGATAATCCCAAGGCTTTCACAACTGATGGTAGGAACCATGTTGGGAATTCACAGATATGCTCTGAATCACACAAATATCACAAACACACACACATATTGCCAACATACATCCTGACAGGTGCAGTGCAACCCCCGAATGCAGAATATCTATCCCAGCAGACTGCTGGCCCCTGACATTGCAGATGCTGAGGTAACAGCCAGCATCTACAAAGCAAAACACACAGCAGCAATGGTATGAGATGGTGTCCTGGGCTTAGTGCCACATGGACTCCAAGATGAATGGAATGCCAAATCACACTACTGCTCAATGTCAGCCTTACCTCAGAATATGTACCCAAAGAGCAGTGTACAACAACAGTGGTCCTTCTCAACAAAGGTGTTGCCTGAATGGATACTGAAAACTACTACCCCAGAATCCTGAGAAGCTTGGTCTGCACAGCTATGGAAAGGATCAGCATGTACCACAGACATAAAGATATTGGGGACCTACTAACACCGGACCCTACCCAGTATGGCTTTCTTAAGTGCAGATCCTGCCCCTAAACATGTTTGACTCAATTGAAACAGTCATTAAGGTCATTGATGAGGGCAATGTGGTCCACACAGTGTAGCTGGACCTTGCACAGGCTTCTATACAATACCCTACGTGTTCATTATAGATAAGCTCACCGGCTTAAATATAAACCCCTATGTCAGTAGAGGGGTTGCAAACCAGTCCAAGGACAGAACAGACATGGTCAGACATGCTGCAGCCATGTCAGACTACAAACCAGATATAACTGGCATCCCACAAGGCTTGGTCCTGGGATCTCCCTTGTCTGGTATATATGTCCCATAGGTGCAAGAAAACATGGAAGGACTGTGTCTGAACATGTTTGCAGAGGACTACAAACTGCTCACCACATATGATCCACCAGCTGACACAAGCATCCCACAAAAGGGCCACATAGAAACAGACAACTGGTGCCATAGCCATGTCAGCAAGCTAATTGCAGAAAAGTGTATAGTCAACCCCTGTGGATATACAGTAAGTGCCCACCAATTACCACATAGGTGTTAACCCATTATGTAGTTAACATGTAATGAGAGACCTGGGGACACAAGGTGATAGATATCCTGCATTGGACAAACATGTGCTGTAGTGTTTACAGAAACATACCATATACCCACCTAATCATGAAGGTTGTCAGATGTAGATAAGGGGAGGTAATTGTGGCTCTGCAGTCATCCTTCATCAGCGGTACAATTGACTACAATAGCCCCTTTGGGATGTACCTCAGCAGACACCTCCATCAACCGTAAAGTCCCCAACAGTACCTCACCAGGAGTATCAAACAGCTTGCACGGATACCATGTGTTGCCTGTGTTGCTGGTATCAATAAACATGCTGCACCTTGTACAATCTGAATGGCAGTGAGCTATGCACATGAGAGACCTGAACCCCAGCACTGACTTACATAGGACAAGCTGTACTGCATGATCCATAACACAGAAGCCACCCCCACCCATGAGTGAACTCCCAGTACAGGTTACCCATAGAGTCACTTATCAATCTTCCTCAATAGGAATCTTGATGAGTGGATGGGAGATGGTAGCTTTATCCTGGGTATCACTGTCATGTCACAGGTAGACAGAGGCACAGTATACTAACCATGACATATGTCATGGCAAACTCCACTTACAATGTGTGTTGAAGGACAAACACACTCTCCAACTAGCATTAGACATGGACTAGGGCACATCGCTAGTGTTTGCAAATGTACACCTATGTTGTAGAATACACTACCAATGTTGGACAAGCCTGGTTTAAGTAGTTCATATCTGAACAGAATGCAACATGGTCAGATGTACACAACTGGCCCCTAACCAGGCTGTTGTGCTCACTATCGAAATGTAAAGCAGTGATAGCACTAAAGCCCAGGATACTGTCCACCACAGTCAAAGTACTACCAGTACACTATACAGTACTACAGTGTTAGGTCAGTGTGAAAGGATGTTGACAACTGTATGCAAAGTATCCCATGCAAACACTGCAGGCACAGTATAATCCTGTTGTGTTCACACACAAAGCAGTTGTACAGTAACTACACAACATGACACATAACACACAACCATAAACGAGTGATATTTGTTGAAGTTCACACTCATCCACAAATGTGGTGGGCTGCAGAGTCCAACATATGGAATGCTCACACTGGGCATGCTCACACACTTTGATAAATGAGACATATGTCAGACAACATGCCATGGGAAGGCTGAACTGGGCATGCTCACACACTTAGGCCAAATCTCAGTTTAGCAGTTGGACACACATATCTGGTATTTTTACGTGTTATTCCAGGAACCAACCACATTACAGCAGTCTGCCCAGTGCACACAGTTAAATGACTACAAAGACATACGTGATATAGTGGATCCCTCCCATATGCAAACATCTTCCACAGATGCACAAGTTGTTCATACAAACAGGGCATGCTATGGCAATAAAGATGTGCAAACAGTGTATCAGCAACAAATAATGTGCATTTGACAATTAAACATATGGGTGCAGAGGTCAACACTAGGCTGTTTGCCCTAGGGAATGACAACTTAACCAGAGTGTGCTTAATGTCTGCCTCCCCACAGGATGCACATTCCCCTTTCTAAACACCGATGATGTCAGCACCCTATAAGTAGAGCAGGAGAAAAGAAACTTACCAGTAATGCGAATAGCGGGATCTGCTAATGCGTCTGTCACAAGTGTCATAACATAGTTTGGTAAGGGTTTGAATCTTGCAAATGCTCAGTGTGAGTGGGGTTGGTGTGTTTGTAAGTCTGTGAGAAAGAAATGTCTCTTTTGGCAACTGGGAAAACACACTACAGGATGCACATTCCCCTTTCTAAACACCGGTGATGTCAGCATTCTATAAGTACAGCAGGAGAAGAAAAACCTCCCAGTAATGCGAATAGCGTGCTCTACTAATGCATCTGTCTCAAGTATCATAACATAGTTAGGTAGGGATTTGAATCCTTCAAATGACAAGTGTGTGTATTTGTCTGAGGGGGGTTAGCGTGTGTGTGAGGGAAATGTCCCTTTTGGCAACTAGGAGAACAGACTACAGGATGCACATTCTCCTTTCTAAACACCGATGATGTCAGCACTCTATAAGTATAACAGGAGAAGGGCAACATCCCAGTAATGCGAATAGCATCCTCCGCTAATGCGTTCATCTCGAATGTCATAACATAATTAGGTAGGGTTTTGAATCCTGCAAGTGTGTGTGTTTATCTGAGGAGGGGTAGTGTGTGTGTGAGGAAAATGTCCCTTTTGGCAACTAGGAGAACAGACTGCAGGATGCACATTCCCCTTTCTAAACACCGATGATGTCAGCACTCTATAAGTATGGCAGGAGAAGGACAACCTTACAGTAATGCAAATAGCGCGCTCTGCTAATGCATCCATCTCAAGTGTCATAATATAGTTAGGTAGGGGTTTGAATCCTGCAAATGGCAAATGTGTGCGTTTGGCTGAGGGGGGTTAGATTGTGTGGCAAATGTCCCTTTTGGCAACTAGGAGAACAGACTACAGGATGCACATTTCCCTTTCTGAACACTGATGATGTCAGCACCCTATAAGTAAAGCAAGAGAAGAGAAACCTCCCAGTAATGTGAATAGCACAGTCTGCTAATGAGTCCGTCTAGACTGTTATAACATAGTCAGATAGGGGTTTGAATCCTGTAAATGTCCAGTGTGTTTTTGGCTGAGGGGGGTTAGTGTGTGTGAGGACAATGTCCCTTTTGGCAACTAGGTGAACAGACTACAGGATGCACATTTCCCTTTCTAAACACTGATGACATCAGCACCCTATAAGTACAGCAAGAGAAAGAAACCTCTTACTAATGCAAATAGCCCACTCTGCTAATGTGTACGTCTCGAGTGTCATAACGTAGTCAGATAGGGGGTTTGAATCCTGCACGTGCGTGCTTTTGGCTGAGTGGGTTAGTGTGTGTGAGGACAATGTCCCTTTTGGCAACTAGGTAAACAGACTACAGGATGCACATTTCCCTTTCTAAACACTGGTGATGTCAGCACCCTATAAGTACACCCTATAAGTACAGCAAGAGAAGGGAAACTTCTCAGTAATGCAAATAGCGTGCTCTACTAATGTGTCCACCTCAAGTGTCATAATATACTTAGGTTGGGGTTTGAATCCTGCCAATGGCAAGTGTGTATGTTCGGCTGAGGGGGCTTAGTGTGTGAGAGAAATGTCCCTTTTGTCAACTAGGAGAACAGACTACAGGATGCACATTTCCCTTTCCAAACACTGATGATGTCAGCACCCTATAAGTGCAGCAAGAGAAGGGAAGCCGCCCAGTAATGTGAACAGCACACTCTGCTAATGTGTC
Organism: Protopterus annectens; assembly: GCF_019279795.1. Lineage (NCBI taxonomy): Eukaryota > Metazoa > Chordata > Ceratodontiformes > Protopteridae > Protopterus > Protopterus annectens. Next base: position 1,676,011,024 of record NC_056726.1, read on the forward strand.
CATCTCGAGTGTCATAACCTAGTCTGATAGGAGCTTGAATCCTGCCATTGGCAAGTGTGTGTTTTTGGCTGAGGGGGGTTAGTGTGTTTTTAGGAAAATGTCCGTTTTGGCAACTAGGTGAACAGACTACAGGATGCACATTCCCCTTTCTAAACACTGTTCAACTGAAGGCCATGTCTCTGGCACAAGTTGTCTGTTTCTATGATGCCCCTTTGGAAGATGCTTGTGTTGGCTGGAGAGTCGATTATGGTGGCCAGTTCGCAGTCATCTGTATATTTGGTCAGCCACAGTCCGTCCATGTTGGCCTGTACCTCCAATAAATATATACCAAACAAGAGAGGTCCCAGGACTGAGCCTTGTGGGACACAACTCGTAACTGGTTTGGAGTCTGGCATGGCTCCAGCAATTCTAACCATGTGGGTTCTGTCCTTGAGCCACTGTGCAATCCATCTAGTGACATAGGGGCTTATATTTAAGCTGGTGAGCTTCTCTAGAATGTCCAGGTGGGGTATTGTTGTGAAGGCTTTTGCGAGGTCCAGGTAGGCTGTGTGAACCACCTTCCCCTCGTCAATGGCCTTGGTGACTGTTTCAAAAAAATCAACCAGGTTAAACCTGGTAGTGCTGGTGTGCATTCAGTAGCCCTGAACAAGGCATCTGTTACTGCACAGATATCGATATTCTCAATGCCAAGGAGTGTTTTGGGTGCATGCATCTGGAGGTTTAGACTTCTGGCATTGGGTAGCATTACTCTTAGTTTCTTATCCCTTGTGATACCTATGAAGGTGGGTTTGTCATTTGAGCCTTGCCTAACATAGGCACTATGGGGGTAGCAAGAGCCTTTGCCAATATCTGAAAGCCCAGAGGTGACAGGTGCAGGCCGTCCCTAGCAAAGCAGGTAGTTCAACAGAAGATGAATATGTGAAGGTGTAGTGCCTGTGATTAGTTAGCAGTAGCATATATGACTGCTCACGTGGACACATGCCAGGTAAGTCATATGCACTGTGTCACAGGCAATGTACATGTGAACAGGACAAACAGTGACATCCTGTCAAGTGGGACATGGACATACATATAGTAAGCTATGCAGATGGCACTAGGAGTCCACAGAAGTTCTATAACTATGCATTGCAGGTGTGATCAGTATTCCAGGGTAATTGCAAGCAAACATGCATGCAAACAAAGCTACAGTAAACAGGGATGCATGTAGTCCATTGTACAACAAACAAGTTGTACCAGTTCCAGTAGGTAACACTGCAAATATGCAGGCACTATGCACATGTACATGGAAATACACGGGCCAGATGGCTAGGGTCCAGTCTCAGTGCACACAAGTGTACAGACCATGTACTGTCAGGATGTACAATAACTGGATGGAAACCCATGTGCTCATACCTGCAGTAATACACATGTCAAATAACAGACACTGAGCCTTCACTCAGTGGTTCCATACTTAGTAGGATGTATGCTACCGGGCCTGCCACCACAGTATCCCTGACATATATGGAGACTCTCCCTCCTGTGACAGTTAGTTTTGTGTGTTGGGGCTGTCTAGCATGGTATGAGATGTGAGCATGCAGTGCTACGGTGCTCCTGTGTGTCCTGTACCAGTCGTGTGGTACTGTACACATATCAACATCCTCAAACATCTGAATTGCAGAGTCCAGTGTGGGCAACATGCCACTTGCAATTTACATGTCCATCATTGCGTATTACTACATTCATTACCTTATCCCCTGTGCTACCTATGTATGTAGCTTTCTGTTGACATCATTACCACCAGTATGCCAACATGTGCAGATGATACACTATGGTACTTACCATGGGTGCAGACAACAGGACATGACAATCACACACTTACTGCATCAGGCATGCTGTGATATACCCACAATTAATTCAGCACACAGTACTGTTAACAACATGATACTATTACTACACATCTATGTGGTCACCCTGTGCATCAGCAACATGTTAACCTGTACCTGCACAGTTGTTACAGATTGCAGGAGGTGGCACAGTTTCATCATATGCACAGGGTGTGAACTTGGTATGCCTGAGTCAGCCACCGATACCACCAATTGACATGTATGTGTATGTGTGTTGGTGAGGGACAGCAGTAGAAGGTGGGGCAATGTTGATGCAGTGTGTGCATGTATGCGGTAGCCCTAGGTGTTGTCAATTCGCATGTGTGTATGGATGCACACAGTTCCACCTCATGGCTGCCATATACTGGTGTTTGTGGACAGCCACAGACTGTACCTGCCAGGTCATACAGATCAGTGTCTCTGGCCACGGACACGGCACCTGTGCCTTGCAGGGGTGCTACGGACCGTATCCAGTACCAAACCAGACTGGGTACTGTCATCAGAAGCATGTGTTCGTTGACTGGACACAGATCCCTGTCGGGCCCGGCCAGAGCCATGTGCACGTGGTCTCCTGGGATGGTCTGATGACAGCACAGACCCAGCATTGCTGGGGCTGCTGCTCCCACTACGGGGGTGGCCGCGGCCCTGTTGTCATCCGTGATGACTGCCAGCTGCTGCTGTTGCTGGCATACGGCAATGTCAACGCCTCAACCGCCCACCATCACCCTGGCTCATGGACATGTAGTTGTGGAACCAGTCTAATATGTCCCCACAACGTCTGTCTATGACATCGGTGAAATCACGGATGGCAGCCGCAATGTCACGCATACTGTCAGTCATGGCTGTGTGACATGCTGTCAGCTCCCTCAGACCCTGTCTGCTGTACCGTTCCATACGTGACTGTGCCTGCATGACAGCCCGAAACATAGCTGAGGTTGTAAGACCTCTGTGGGCACGTCTGACAGGGGCAGTACGCCCACGGATGCTCCCATGAGAACCCCTGCACATCTGTCTGTGTGGTACCATCTCTCGGCCATGCCCATGGCTGCTGTGTGGGGAGGCATGTGCCACAGATACCACATTACCCTGGTCAATGCCCACTGTATGCTGTCCATCACCTAGGGACATTGGTGACAAAGGGTGTACTGACAGGATAACTGTGCACATTGATGGGGTCGACAGCTGTGTACTGTCAATCGGCTGACCAATGGCAGACCCTGGCATACTTTCCTGTGCCATTACACAGATGTCATCATTATCAGTACCCACGGCACCTGATTCAGGTTCCCTGCTACATGACACCAGAGCAGCAACAGAACCTGTGGGAGGGAAACAGGAAACACAGTTTACAATGTCTACACATTACCAGTGATGCACACATACACACATGCACACATGCACACATTCACACATGCACACATGCATAGGTGCACACATGCACACATGCACACATGCACACGTGCACACATGCACACATGCTCACGTGCGCACATGCACAGGTGCACACATGCACACATGCACACATGCACACATGCACAGGTGCACACATGCACACATGCACACGTGCACACGTGCACACATGCACACATGCACAGGTGCACAGGTGCACACATGCACAGGTGCACACATGCACACATGCACACAGTTTCACACAATGTTACAGTACTCAGTATGCGTGATATCAACACACAGACACAGACACATCTACATGCATACAAAGAGCACTAGTAAGTGAGCCAAATAGTACTATTACTATCAACACTATTACAGGAATTGTTAATACACACTCACCAGCATGGATAGGCTGCATTGCTGTTATACCAGAGGGTCCTGCAGATGTGAAGAAACTAATGTCAGTGGGCACAACTGTGCCATTGTTACTGAGTATGATACAGGTCAGTAGTACAACAGTCGCCTTTCACAGGTCAGCTGCTAATATTGAGGATATCACACTTGCACATTAAATACTATAGTGACAGCTACAAACCAAGGACACACCTCACACATGCATTAACTACCAGTGTACACAACAGTCAACTATACATATGGCATATTGCCTGCACATTCACTGTCTTGCTGTTGCGTGGCTCCAGCCTCCATCATAATGCATGTCTGCTGCTGTTGTTGTTGCTGGCGGACTGGAGCCACTACACTCATGAGTAGTCCCTACAGTCTGGTGAGTGGGGGATGTGTAGCCACCCCATCACCTGGGGCAATCTGTTGCCTGTGGATATCCGATGCACGCTGACGGACATGTCTGATTAAATCACTGCAGTGATGTCGTACCTGCTCATATGTCCTATTATGCGTGCCTATGTCATTTACCCGACGGACAAGGTCTTGCCACAGTGCAGCCCTCTCCTGCTGATTCTGGCTGGTGTGGGAAAAGAGTATTGCATAATCCTGCACCAGGCTCTGGTGTATCTCCTTATCCTCAGCTGTGGAGTAAGTGGGATTCCGCGGGTGGGCCATGTACCTGAGAAAGAAAATAACCTGATATCAGCAATATATGTCAGCAGAATTTGGCACACATACTACACATGCTACTCGACTGCTATGATACAACATATCTCACATATGTAGCATCTGTCTGTCTATTGGTGGATACACATGTAAATGGCCAGGTATCAGTGCTCAGCCAGCAACTGTGCAACAGTACCTGGCACACTCCATACGACATACTACCAAACCCCAGCAGTCAGAACACTGATTCAGGTCAAGAGCACCTCCTCACTCTGGGGGTTTGTATCTAGTTACTGTATGGCCTACATCATCAACTACTGTGAGCTGACCACACACTGATTGCCCTGGATATACATATCCCACCTCCACCACCAGCACAAACCATTATAGTGCATAACATTACAGATGCAAACTTTACACTTTGTAACAGTGACATGGTATCCTTTCAGCCCACTGGGCCAGTGGCAGATACAACCCACATTGCTGACCCCTACACAATTGCTTTCTACAGACATCTCCGAGAATGCATGGATCATGCAATCCCATATATGACCAAGACACTCTCCACAAAGGGACAGCATCCTGTCTGGTGGACCCCAGCCATAGACAGATTGTATTACAGAAGATGGAAGCTACTGCAAGACAGAGCATAATTCCATAAAGGGAGGGCATGTCTGAGCAGCACTAGTAAGGATCTATTTTCCATCATACAAACATCCATGGGCAACTCTGAGAGGGAAATCAAGAGGGACTCTACAGATAATCAGAAGGCCTTCTTCAGTTATGTTAGCAACCTGGTCAGGATCCATCCTCTTTGCCCATAGTTAGTACACAACAACACATATTTCACTGACACCACAGATATTGACAACATTGTGGCAGACAGGTTCAGTGCAGGTGTCACCCCGCTCTCTCCCCCAAAATAAGACATAGTTATCCCAGCTGACTGTAACCTCCCTGTCATCACAGATGTCCAGGTGAGAGCCACCCTCAGGACAGCAGAATACACAACATGAATGGGACCTGATGGTATCCCCAGTTGCATGCTACATAAACACTGACAGGAGCTAAACACACATATAGAAGTGCTATGTAACATATGTACCTGCACACTGGTGCACAGCGGCAGTGGTTCCACTCCACGAAGGAGGCACCTCAACATACCAATACAATACAACACAATACATTACATTACAATACAATACTATACAATATGCTATTGCCCCTGGGACTACAGCAGCATACTGTTCTGCTACCCTGACCATTGTGACACATGTGGTGTGATAGCATCTGCTGCTGTCACACAGTTACACAGGGTGACTCATATGGCATATTACCTATCTGACTAACATTGAACAGGGGTGTGTGTGACATGTAATCATGGGGAGTCTTGCTTCTTAACACTGTGTGGTTTATTGCAGGGTATGTCTTATCTGTGGGTAGGAACTTTTACCTCTACATGTGCACTCTATTGCAGTGGCATGGACGACACACAGCAGACATTTAGGTTGTGGATGGTGTGAGGTGTTACTATGGTTGTTGGACATCTGTCATGGGTGTGACTTACATATGTAAATCCGGGAGTGGTAACCTCTATGTGGGTAGTATATGTGTACTCTGTGGTGTTGTCTGTCACTGTGCATTGGTAATGTGTTTGAGTGCATTGTCACAGTGTTGTACATGTCACTGTGTCCTTCTCCATATCTGTAGCTGTCATGTGAGGTCCATACCATGGCATCCATTATGTGGTGTGGAGGGGTACACCGACCTACATGTCCATAGCTGACACACCATGTCCACTGACACATACCATGTGCAGGTATTCCAGGGATAGTGTGCCACTGTGAATATCATTGGGGCCACTATTGTACACATTTATGACCCTGTTCACCCCTGACACATGCAGTGGTGGGCAGCCAATCACATATCTGGTGGTTACTGGTGTAGGTGATTTGGAATGTAGTATGGTACTCTGGTTTTGACACTGGTGTTCACTCCATGCCTTTGTCACCAGGCACCTGTTGTAATACATCTGTACACATGTGCCTCACTCAGAATTAATATACATCTCTCTCTCTCTCTCTCTATATATATATATATATATATATGTATATAGATATATCTATATGTATATATATATATATATATATATATATATATATATATATATATATATATATATATATACATATATATGTCTGTATACATATACACATATATATATTGATGTACATATATTGCTATAGATGTGGAGGGGAGCACAGAGAGGGGGTGAGTGACAGAGGGGGTGGGACAGGCTGTGTTGAAGGTCATCATATACAGTCATACCTGTAGATAGTCAGATCAGTCTGTCTATGTATATATATCTACATATATCTATATCTGTATGTGTGCATTGCATAGATATGTTTGTACAATATTCTATCTACATCTGTCTATGTATTCCTACATCTCTCTCTCTATGTATGTATACATATATGCATATCATATATATATATATATATATATATATATATATATATATATATATATATATATATATATATATATATACACATACATATGTTGACATACATACATATCCATATGTTAGACAGGTATATCAACATGTTTGTCTACCATACTGTATACACACACTAACATACTGCTAAACATACATAACTGTGAAACCTACTTTGTACATGGCACTACAACCTACAATCAACCAACATTGATATGTGCACATAGATGCTCTCACATACAAATGTATGTACAGACTTCACTGATAGTTGCTGTATGTCCACTGCCCTTTACACATCGTCATATACATATGGATACAGACCAATGACACATATGGAGGGTTCACAGAATGTAGACCTTTATAGTATTACTTTACATTACATGCATTTGTCACAGATGCTTGTGTTGCCATCTGGTTCTCTGTCCTGCTGCTCCACTTTCCAGTTGTCAGCATTCAGGTGGCTGTTGCTGAACAATGTGTTTGTGTCTGCTTAATTGCAATTTTCTCTGTCTCTGTCTCTGTCTCTCTGTCTCTCTCTCTGTCTGTCTGTCTCTCACATCCTTCTCAGGGTGCAATGAAAGTATTGCATGTGTGGAATGGGAGTACAGCATACTTTTGTAGGTATCTGCATAGGCCCATGTGATGGCCTCTGCACCAATTGTTAGCCAGCATTTGCTAATTGCATACAGCCAGTTGTGTACTGATTGCAGTTCTCACTGTGATTTCAGAACAGTGCTATAAAAAGGTATGTGAGACAGGCGTAGCCCTTTCAGATTTTAAGGGCAGGGACCATGCTGTTATGCTGTGGACAATGTTCTGTGAGTGTAAAGGTTGGTATCTCTCTCATATTTCCAGGTGTGTTGTAGATTAACATTCCTCCATTCATTTCTCCAGTTTCCTGTACTAACTGTGTATGTACACTGACACCTACAACTACTACTACTGTTAATGTGTGTGTGTGTGTGTGTGTGTGTGTGTGTGTGTGTGTGTGTGTGTGTGTGTGTGTGTGTGTGTGTGTGTGTGTGTGTGTATGTGTGCTTTCCTTTCACATTTGCTTGCACTTTGTTGCTAAGGCTTCAATAGTTGCCCTTTACAGTCACTACTTGTATGCCTGCTAGGTGTCCTGCCTGTAGTGTGCTGCTGTAGCTTTCCTATTTTCCATGTACATTCACATCTTGGAATGCTTGCTATATCTGCTAGGGTGTTATAGCATGCAGTGTGGTCTGGCCATGGTGTGGGCCTTGACATCTATTAGGGTATTTGAGTATGCTGCTGAGCAGGCCCCAGAGACTTTCAGGTTCATCTGTTATGTGCCTCATGGAGTGGTACATATCAGTGGGGTACACCCATTAAAATGTCTGGTATGCTGCAGTTGTGACTGTGGGTTAGCATGAGCATATGTATTACTACACTTTTTCTGCCATGCAAGTGATGAATACTTTCAGGACTCCATTGTTACCATTGCATGTGTTACACCTTTCTGCCTACCGTTTGTACATTTCACATGAAGTCTGTGGGGCATCCCTGTAAGTCATTCACTGTTGCTATGTCTAGGCTCTTAACTATTCAAATATGGTGGTGTCAGACCCGTTATGTGTACAGATGTTTGCAGGTTGTCCACATTTCTGCCTCATATTTTGGTCAATATCTCATGCACACCTTTTTCTGGCAAATCACTCTGGGCTCAAGTCAGAATATGGTGACAAACATTCAAGTTTCAGACTGCATACCCTTCCAAACATCCCACAAAGTGCAGACCCTGTTACTCTCTGAACTGTCTGCGTTTGTTGTAACATTATTTGTAATGTGTCCCTGGTTTTGGGCCTTTGCTCCACATATTTTATTACTTGGTCCAGATGTGTTCCTATAAGAGGTTGTGGGGTATGGGCAGTGATTATCCTGCTGTGAGTTTGTGTGTGGCTTGCAAGGTGCTATAGTGACATTATTACCTACTAGCTTCCAACTAGCATGGCTGTCTCTGTTCACACACTACTATTATGGAAATCCACTAGTTTTGATAGTAATTCTAAATGGCATGCTTTGTGTACTACACATCTATATTCCCTTTACATTCATTCCTACTATTACATGATATATTTATTTTATGCTCTTGTATAAGAGTCATGGCTTAGTGGTGAGTCATGCAGACTACTGTTTCCAAGGTACTGGGTTCGGGACTCACAGTGAGATTTTATTTTGCTTTTGAACTGAGTACAGGACCTGTCAATCAAAGTGACTAAGGCACTTTTAAGCAGTTGTAACCGGGTTAGCGCTGGTTTGCGTGGAGCTCACGCATGCACACTGGCGGTTAGCTCCGTGCACAACCGCTTACAACCGCTTAAACGTGCTTACTCTTGCACACACCCGCGCTATTTTCTTAGAAAGAAAAGAAAATGGGGAGACAGGAAAGTGGTGATAAAGGGGTCACAAAGAGGGTAAGACAGTAGGGAAACAAGCTTGGGATGTGCAGGAGGGATGAAGGTAAGGCCCATAGCTGCCCATTTCTTCATCAGCAACAGCTGTGCATATGTATGTAATCTGGTGTGACATTTGAAACCTTCCACCCCTGAGAGAGGTGTCAGGACAACAATAATACTTGTTGTACAGCCAATTGTAATTGATAGGTTCCATGTCCAGCAGACATGTGTGCGGAATGGGCAGCTATGTATGGGGGGTAATTTTTTTGTGGGTACAGAGTGCCCTTTTTTTTTTTTTTTTTCAGGTGAGAGTGGTATGTCAGGTGAAGTAAGTCGGTATAGCTGGGGAGGTAGGTTGGGTAGGTAAACAGACAAGACAAACAAAACACATACAGGGGCGGTGTATGATACGTGTGGGGGGGGGTTACACAATTGACGGGGACGGAGGTTTGGATATCCACAGCCCATGAGCCCACAGATGGCAACAGTGGAACTGATATCCCCACCCATAGGCAGTTGCCACTGTTCCTTCACTGCCCAGGATGGGGCTGTGCTGGGGGCTGTGTAGGCGGGGCAACAGGCATGCCCATTAGTTGTGCCACCCATGCCTCGAGCTGGCATAGGGGCTCGTGAACAGAGTCCCGAATCTCCGTACGCACCACAGTCCAGACGCTACGGAGGGTGAGTGATGGTTCTCCTCCGGCCACACTTGCAGAGGGGGGGCGAGCCCCATCCCCTGCAGCGCTTCCACCTGCAGGTGGCACAGGGCCACCGGAGAAGGGTCCAGACTCGGCACTAGTGCCAGGTGCACTCGCCAGCTGAGGTGGGAGAGGTGGGTCCGCTGGAAACCGCCTTCCCTGTCATCCTATGTTTTGCATTATGTCATGACAGTTTGGATTAGCGACATATAATACCATTCACAATTAGTTGTAACAGCATGCATTAGTATTCCCATTAACCAAACACCCAGATATTCACACCATTGAACAGCGTGCATAACACATGCATAATTTGAACAGAAATACACAGTCCAACAACATGCAGGGTTAATTGATGGCAACAGGCCATCAGGTGTGGATGTATGAATAGGGCAGATGCATCAACAGACATGCAAATATATATGACCCAACAGGACAAACGTCCAGGGGTGTTAATTGTGATTGCACATACCATTTTCACGTGGAATGGGTTATATGTGGTTATAGGGTGGGGTAAAGAAAGTAATATTAACACCTTCGAATAACAGTACATATGCTGTACATTTCTAATAGCTACAGTTATATACACACTACTGTTCTAACCACAGTTTCCTATATGATAACTATTTCAACTTGGTGATAGGACTGTTACTGCAACATCAATATACATTTTATGGTTCTTCATACACATTCATATCTAGCTTTGTTCAGCTACATCATCCTGCTGCATTTGCTTTATATAGCTGTAGACAAGTGTGGATGTTTGGTATATCAGACAATCATCCTATCTGCATATTGCAGACTGAGAGCAACATATCCAGATTTTGGGATACACATTCCAGATTCAGCAACACTTTGAACAGATTTTGCTGTTTGGTTTTGAATCTCACATGCATTTCATTCTGTCTTGACTGCAGTATACTTTATTCAGGGGTTATTACTACTGTATTGCTGTATTCATGACACTTTCTCACACTCTCTCACTTGCTTTCATTTTACTATTCAGGATGGTACTTCTAGGCTTTATTGACATGTTTTACCAGTAGTTATTACAATCCTTTCCAGCAGTCTCACTTCTGTCATGTTTCAGTATTTCCACAGGGATATATTTCACACATGTGATTTCATTATCTTCTGCAGCTATACTTTTCAGCCTGCTGCAGGTTGTGTACTATTTTCTTACAGGTAGGGCATTTTTATTTCAGAATATATGTCAGACAGTTTCATTTTTTGGTTAAACTTACAGGCTGAAACACACTTTTGTAATCAAGCAATACTTGCATACACTTTCACACTGTTACTTGCAGATTTTATTCCTTACTGACTACACTGCACTCTTTTGCTGACTGTCATACTTTTATATTTCTTTACAGTTACTGGTAGTGGATTACTGACTTGCCTGGTGGCGCAACCGCACCAGCCTATTGCCATAGGCTCTGCGGTTCGCAGAACGGACACCTGCAGCTGTAATATAAATGAAGTAATATTGGAATACACATCTCCATAATATCAGCTAGTTTAATTTCTTACATACATAATTAAATGTCACTTACTCAGTAGTGGGGCGTTGGGTGTTCGCCGGGCCTCCTGGATCCAAAGGTTCAGTTGGTCCTGCTTGCGTCTCTTCAGTTCCGCATGGTGGTGACGGACCTGCTCACCAGTCCTTGGAATCCCTGTGGCACTGGTGAGATCATGAGCCAACCGGTCCCACACCTCGGCCCTGTATGCTCCCCAGAGGACCTGGCCTTACATGAGTTGGGCCTCATGATTATTGACTAGGAGCCAGACCATGTACCTGGACTCCTCAACACCCCACCTCTGTGCTCGAAAGCAACTACCCTCTCCTACTCCTGTCATTCTGCCTGCAGGTCAGTTCTACAATCGTTTATGCTGTGTATTCCCACCTATGGGGCTTATATAGTCCATTTGTCCCGCACATATCTGTGATTGGCCATTTTGGAATTGTATCAACTTCAGTAAACCTGCATTGTCATGCTCCAGTTTGTATTCATTCCTATATATTAGCTATTATTGCATGTCTAGGTACTGCTGTCATGGATTAGTGGTTTGGTACCTTGACTATGGTGTATAGTATCCTGGGTTCGAACCTGGCCACTGATTTTTATTTTTCATGACTGTCTAGACATGCTGAGGGGTGTGTCTGTGTAAAGGCAGTTTTGAGACTGCTTGCTCAACGTTGCCCGTCGGTTAGCTCGTTTGCGCGGTGTGCAGCTCCGCGCAAACGGGGTACGCTGCTTTAAGCCTCATTTGGCTATCGGCACACATATTATGCTCAGCTCAGTTAGGGGCACATAGATTTAGCGTATTAGACCACTGCTCAGCTACGGGCACTCATTTTGCGCCAGTTAAACCACTGCTCATCTACGGGCAAATGCACTCACTCTGTTAAACTGTAGCTCAGCTATGAGCACATCTGGCATTTTTTCTTCTTTTGTTACCCCACATGTCTTCAATATAAATGGGCTATTTCATTACATTTTACATAAATTGTGGTTTTATGTGTACATATTTGTCAGGGACTTGTTAACATGTTCATTTATATATATTTTATATTCATAGTCTGTGGGGGCATGTGTTGTGTTGTGTTTATTCACATTTCCGTGGACTCTGTTGTGGGTGTTTACTTTGGGCACTTTAGCACTTCTGGGGGCGTGTCCGCTTGCAGGGCTCAGCCTACGGACACGCCCCCTACTGTCTTACACGGACCGTGTTAGACTTAGGTGTGATTCAGCATGCTCTCATGAATATGCAAAGCATGCTGATATCACTCCATTTAACTGCAGCCTCCGTGTAAGAGTTATAACTCTTACACAGAGGCTTCGTGAATCCTGGGGAATGTATGATTTTTGAGACAGCCATGATGATGTCTAAGGAAGCACCAACAATTAGGTATAGACAAGGTACAGTTGAAAGATATGGCTGTTTGCTAGTTACAATAAAGAGAAAAATAGATATTGTGGGTACTCTAAACTTAACATTTTTGGTGATGGCATTCTTGTGTTTCAGTTCTGAAGATCTTGGTCTTGGGATAGAGACCTTAATGCAGTAAGCAAGCACTGTATAGATACAGACCTGCTCTTTGTGATGTACATAACATGAGGTCAAGATTCTACATCTCTGATATAGCTCTAAGTATAATATGAATCCATGCAGGTTTATTTATTGTAGATTGAAAGGACTCCTGAAAGAAAGCTTTTGCAAAAACAAAACTCTCATGAAACATACAGTAAATGATCAACAGTTGCTGAAATGAATAAAAGGAGAGTGCGGCCTTTGAATGAAAATCTGATTAAATACATCCAGTGGATATAAAAAGTGCACACACCCCTGTTAAAATGCCAGGTTTTTGTGATATAAAAATGAGACCACGATAAATAATTTCAAAACTTTATCCACCTTTAATGTGACCTATAACCTGTACAATTCAAAATGAAAAAGAAACAAAAGTCTTAGTGGAAAAATATAAAAAATAAAAAATGTACAATAAGCTGGTTGCATAAGTGTGCACACCCTTAAACTAATACTTTGTTGAAGCACTTTTTGATTTAATTACAGCATTCAGTCTTCTTGGGTGCACACCTGCCATCATTAGGGTTTGAATCTCACAGGGGATAATTGGCTAGGCTTAAAATGGCTCACAAGGGCAGTTAGACTAGTATTAATCTATGAACCTATGAACCTATTAAAGAGACTGATTAACCCCAAATAAAATTCAGCTGTCCTAGTAGGATTTTCCTGACATTTACTCACTTGCCTGCTACAACTAAAGCCATGGTTCGCAGAGAACTTAGAAAGCATCAAAAGGATCTCATTGTTGAAAGGTATCAGTCACGAGAAGGGTACAAATAAATTTCCATAGCATTGGATATACCATAGAACACAGCGAAAACAGTCATCAAAAAATGGAGAAAATATGGGACAACAGTGACATTGCAAAGAACTAGACATCCCTCTAAAATTGATGAAAAGACAAGATGAAACCTGGTCAGGGAGGCTGCCAAAGACCTACAGCAACACTGAAGGTGCTGCAGAAATTTCTGGCAAGTACTGGTTGTGTACTACATGTGACAATAATCTCCTGTATTCTCTGTATGTCTGGACTATGGGTTAGGGTTGCAAGATAGAAGCCTTTTCTTACACAGAAAAACATCCAGGCCAAAAGCATGTGGGAAAATGTGTTATAGTCTGATGAGACTAAGGTTGAACCTTTTGGCAACAATTCCAAAAGGTACGTTTGGGGCAAAAACAACACTTTGCATCATCAAAAGGACTCCATCCCCATGGTGAAGCATGGTGGTGGCAGTATCATGCTTTGAGGTTGCTTTTCTTCAGCTGGAACTGGAGCTTTAGTCAAGGTGAAGGGAATTATGAACAGTTCCAAATACCAGTCACTTTTGGCTTAAAACCATCAGGTGTCTGCTAGAAAGCTGAAGATGAAGAAGAATTTCACCTTTCAACATGACAATGAACCCAAGCATACATCCAAATCAACAAAAGAATGGCTTCACCAGAAAAAAAATAAAGTTTTGGAATGGCCCAGCCAGAGCCCAGACCTAAACCCAATAGAAAATCTGTGAGGTGACATGAAGAGGACTGTGCACAAGAGATGCCCTCACAATCTGACAGATTTGGAGAGCTTTTGCAAGGAAGAGTGGGCAAATATTGTCAAGTCAAGATGTGCCATGCTGATAGATTCCTACCCAAGAAGACTGAATGTTGTAATTAAATCAAAAAGTGCTTCAAAAAAGTATTAGTTTCAAGGTGTGCACACTTATGCAACCAGCTTATTGTACATTTTTTATTTTATTATATTTTCCTCTAACAGATTTGTTTGTTTTTCAATTAAGTTGTATAGGTTATAGGTCACATTAAAGGTGGGAAAGTTTTGAAATGATTTATTGTGGTCTCATTTTTTATATCACAAAAACCTTGCATTTTAACAGGGGTGTGTACACTTTTTATATCCACTGTAGTATGTTAATATTGGTTGCCAAAATATGTGAAAGGAAATAAAATATGTAGATGAAGGCCTATTGTACCTGTTATTCTAAGTGTCTTTATTCTGGTTTAAGCACTTAGGCTTCAAACTAGTTACTTTACATTGAGAGGATTTGTGGTCTAAACACTTGCGGTGGGAGAGGGCAGCCTACAACCTTCTATGCTGGAAATTGCTGGTTGAAGGCCTAATATGTCTGTCTTCTGAAGTGTCTTAGTTTTAGCTTAAGTACCTGGGCTCTAAAATTAGTTGTTTTACATTAGAAACTTTTCTCTTCTAGACTCTTGTGGTGGGAGACTGTGGCCTATACCCTTCTAAGCTGGGAATTGCTGGGGAAATGCTGCTTTATTTAAACTTTTTGCTGTTGTGACTGTGATTTTATGCACTTTGAATTTCTAGTACTTCTGGATTTTATAGCATAGACTAGATTCAGACTTGCTGAATCTAGACTGCTTGGTATCACTTGAGCAGTAAAACCAGCTCTTCACTGAGATACTGAATGATCTAAGGCATCCGTTGCTTCCAACTAACTATAAGTGCCTGCTTTTGCTCTTATATTGCACTTTACTTTGTATTTGCATTCTACTGTCTGTTTGAATTGTCTGAACTTTCCGCCACATTTTACTGTATACTGTACTAGTTCAGCTGTAGCATAGCCAATTTCCATGTTGGCTGGTTCTCCCCCGGATTCTGCAAGCCCTGCATGGTATGCAGGACTAGTGCAGGAGCTCTAGCAGGCAATATGTCTGTCGTGCGATCCAGGAATAACCTGTAGAGATGTGCACGAGCGATCCTGCACTATTCCTGCATGGACTCAGCCCCTGTATGCAAATTACCCCATTTTCAGGAAAAATCCATGCAAATGAGGTGAATTTGTGATCTAGGAAGCTGGAAACCGGCCATGCAGGACTAGTGTAATCTGTAGAAATGTACTCCTCCAGTAACGGAGTACATTTCTGCAAATTACAAAACGGAGCCATCACAGCTACAAATAAAGTGTGGATATCATGTAGATAGCCTGCCAATGGCCAACTATAAGGCCATTGGCATGGAAAACACTTGCAAAATTAAAAAAAATCAACTTTTATTTTTTTTAGCTGATCTTGGCTGTTTAAGCATAGGGTAGCGACGTGCAAATGGGATTGGGGGAAAAGAAGAAAAAAAAACATAAAATAAGCATTCTAACCAAAATCACTATTTTGCCATTATACTCAATGGCAGGCAGAAGACAACATGGCCAGTGAATAGTGTTTCATAAGGGGGGAGGCTCAGTGTGGGATATGTTACTATGCATTATCAGGCAATCCTATGCAAATGAGGGCAATGATACTGAATCCCATATTTCCCCTGCATGCTAGTCAGCACCCAACAGTGTAAGAGCAAGAATAGCTTGGTGCAAGCCTAGGAGTTAGCTGACATCATGGGGGGGGGTGGGGGGTGTCAGGCATACTGTAAGCGGATTGGAGCCCTGTGGCTCAGGCTTGGTCCTAGCTTAGCAGGGCTAAGCAAAGGGGGTGTGTCTGAGGCTGCCTACACTCTTTACATTGCCTAAGTGGGTGTGCACGCCACGCACTGGGTTTTAAAGGAAAAAAAAAAGTAAACCAGGAAATAGCAGCACTGTGCACATTTCAGCACTCTGTTTGCACAACATGCCCCTGGGCTCAAACAGGAAGGCAATGGGAAGGGAAAACAGCAGTAGAAAGGTAATCTAGGAGAACTAGCAGAGCTGGCAGGTGAAATGTGTCAGAATCAGCCAATTACACAGGCAGTAGACCAGTAAAGTCCAGAACACTACTATAAACTATGCAAACACCTTTCCCTCTGTTTTTTCCCATACTCTGCCCCACCAGTGTATACAAGCGGAGAACATTTAACCAACAAAACAACAAAATGATTGGGCTGCAGCAGCTATTATACAACAACATGTGGAAGAGGCTGAGGGTGGTGAGGATGGGAATACTGTCAACCAACCCACATTGAGAAGACGGAGAAGAGTGTACAGACCCAGGGTAACCTACCAGGGGCTACAGGAGCTGGAGACAGTGGAGCTCTATAGAGTGGACAGGGATCTCCTACAGCAAATTGTTGAGCTGTGCCAGCCACACCTGACACACAGAACTAACAGAGGGGAACCCATCCCAGTGGATACCAAGGTATGTGTAGGCCTAGGAATACTAGCCATAGGTACCTCCCAAAGCCCAACTGGGGATATCATGGGGACCTCACAGGCATCAGCATCCAGAGAATTCCACCAGTTCCTGGATGCCATGTCAGCACATGCCGGTGAGCACTTATATTTCCTCAACACCCGTGAGGTGTTGGCCAGCAATATGCTTCTCTTCCACCAAATAGCAGATTACCCTGAGGTGGTGGGTGCTATAGATTGCACACACATATGCATCAAAGCACCACCTGGTGAGCGGGGTAGGGTCTACATCAACCAAAAGGGCTTCCCCTCCATCAACTGCCAGGTCATGTGTGATGCCCTGGGCATTATAATGAATGTGTGTGCTGGCTGCCCTGGAAGCTATCATAGTTCCCACATCTGGCATCTGACTCAGCTGTAAAAGAGATTTGTCAATGGGGACATCCTTTACAGTCACCTAGTGGGGGATGCTGGTTACACACTGGAGCCGTGGATGATGACACCCATCAGAAATGCACACACACCCGAACAAGAATGCCATAATAAGGCACATGCACAGACTAGAATCATAATGGAAAGTGTGTTTGGGATGCTCAAGTCACGGTTCTGGTGCCTGGGCACATCTGGTGGAGCCTTGCATTACTCACCAGCTACATGTACCCAAATTGTCATTGTATGTGCCACGCCACACAATATGATCCTGCAGAAACAGCTGCAGCAGAAACAGCATGGGGCTGGGCCACACAGCCCCCCACCAATGCCAAGGCCTGAACAGGCACAGAGTGACTTGGAGGAGGAACAACCTAAGCCTGCCCCAGTAGGCAGATGAAGGCATGCCCCATATGCCATGGCCTTGGCAAAGAGGCAACACATAGCACATACACTGACACAGTAGGGATCCAGGGAATGACACCTATCTCTGACTCGCACATACAGTAAAAGGAATGCCAAACATGACACTACCTGTGCTCAACCATGTATAGGGAGTGTACTATGTGCATCCAACATACGGAGCCCTCAGCACCATCCTCAATATTAGCACACCCACAAGGAAAGTCACTCCCCATACTGACTGATCATTGGAGTAGTATGTGTAGTCACTTGCATCTATGGTATGGATGTGAGCATGCAAGGGAATCCGGTGGCTGAATAGGATGCCAGCAGATAGTAGACATCTATAGTGGCAGCATGAGATCTATAACAAATATGGGTGTCACCATACTAGTCAGTACTACACAGGGTGACAAAACCCACTGCATGAAACATGCTGGGCCACATGTGTGTCCATATGACTCACACATGCCAGTGAGGGAGATTCACATACCCAACAACAGTCTTAGCCAGCAGGACAGGTGTAGACAAACACAAACAAAGGCTGTGCTATGGCCTCTGAATGATGCCTATGGGTAACCCCCCCCCAGGCTTACACAGACAGACTACATCAGGCCATGCAGTGGGATGTTAGTTCTGAAGGGTACGAAGTCAGAAACTAATATGTAGGTCAATCAAACCTAAGAGCTGTAGTACACTGATATGCCTCTAGTCAGCAAAATAAGTTAGAATACAGAATGAAATAAAGTCCCTGACATACCAGTACAGTCATAGCAAATAAGTACAAGTGTCAGGTGTGCCCCCCCATCATATGTAGAAATGTAGAAACAGTCAGGTGTGCCCCCCCCCCAATTCTGTGTAGAAATGTAGAAACAGTCAGGTGTGCCCCCCCATCCTATATAGAAATGTAGTAACAGTCAGGTGTGCCCCCCCAATCCTGTGTAGAGATGTAGAAATAGTCAGGTGTGCCCCCCTAATTCTGTGTAGAAATGTAGAAACAGTCAGGTGTGCCCCCCAAAACCCTATGTAGACATGTAGTAACATGTATGTGTGTAGGTATAATACCAGTGGAGCACAGATGCCCAGAGGTGGCCAAGGTAGCAGGATAGATTGTAGCATTTGCACACTATGCAGGTATGTGTGTGTTAGGTTGGTGTGTGTTTCTTATTGTGTGAGAGATGCCAGTATGTATGCATGTTGAGGTATGACCTAGTGGCCATTGCCCACTACTGCTGATGACAGGGCCAAGTCCTCACAATTGCAGTGCCAAAGACAATTCCCACCAGTATAACACATGCTAGCAGTAAGCCATTGTAAATGTATGGTGGTAATACGTGTCACCATCTGAAAGATTGACATGGCATGGCTGTTGAGCTAGATATACAAGCAGTACACAGGGGTAAATACCCCAGACATGCAGTAAATATTGTGTAACAGTGAAATGGACACAACCTTGTAATTGTACAAACAGGTATGCATCACATTATCTGGTCCTTTAGTAAGCGATACCAGTGTTGTCTGCCCGAACACTTGCAGATCACAAAGGAGGTAAGATTGATGTATTGGGCAACAGATGATGTATCTGCACATGCCAACATAACTGGAATTCCCCATGCATATCTGTACATCAGATGCAAGTGGTGTCCATAGCACACATGCACCCAGCTCACCCAAACACTACCCACAGGTACCTCTCTGGTCATACCCCTGCTGTGGGGAATGGGTACAATATGACCCCACCTGTACATGACAATAGCAAAAAAATGCACCATGCAGTGCAGGTGTCCCATGCAGGTGTGTCCCGAGCCATAAGTAGCACCCTGCCAACATCCACACCACCTGATCAAGACTGATAGAAGGTATTGGCATGAACACCTAGCACACCTACCCTGTCACCCCAGGGGAATATATGGTGGTCTGAGACTGTAGGACTGACAGAATGCAATGGCCTGCCACATCTGGCCCACATCAACACCAAATGGCCAAAGGCCTGTGTCTCACATGTACTGCCAATTCATGTTATGTCATGGACACCCAAATAACAACATAACACACTCCACATAAGCCATGTGGACAAACCACAGTAACATGCCCACCATGTCCCACTGCATGAACTGTGGACCAACACCAAAACACAGCTGTGATGGGGTGATAACCTTAGGAAAAGTATCAGAGAATGTATGCATAATGTATGGAAGAGGATAGAATAACAGAGGGGGGTGTGGGAGCATGGGCAGCATGGAATGTGCAAGGTCCGACACAAAGCTGTGTGCACACACTATTCCTGGCTGCAAACACATAAATGGGTGGCTACATGCCTGGCCGTACACCACAATAGGGGTAATGTCCTGACTCATGGCTCCTGCCTCTGGGTAACCTGTGCAAATATGTACAGCTGTGAGGTATTGACACAGCAAGATAAGGCCATACTGTCATGTCGATGGATGTACAAGCATGGTATCCTCTGCCAGCACTGAACCAAGGTGCTGAACTGGATACACAGACTCAGCAGCAAGTGTCTGCAGCTCCCCCTCCAGAATGGCATTACTTACCATGAATATGTAGGTGTCTGCCCACAATACCTGACACAGCTGCAGTCACCCTTGTCCCCCAAGACATCACTGTGAGAAAGAATGTCCACCTGACAGTACACGAGGACAGAAAACATCACAGTGTATAACTGTACACATGTCTGAATATCTCTGCTAACAGCAGTACCATATAGCTGAAGCAACACATACACAGTCACCTACAGTACACACTATCCCCCACACAGTTTGTCCCCATATTGCCAAATGATCGACGGATACCCTGCAGAAACAGTTTTATACCTGTAAGTGTACAACACAAAGGTCAGCACTGGAGTACAAACTGCCTGGAATCGATCCACACATTCAATACAGAGGGGCATACTGGGCATGCTCACACACAAACAAATGAAGCCCATGTCTGCAAACAACAGTGGACCATACATATCTGGCAGTTGCAGATGTTAGTGCATACACTCCTCAGTATGCACCAGTCATGCTTTGCACACACAGTGGGTAGGAATATAGACATATATCCAAGGACAACACACTATAATAAGCCAAAAGTAGACGTACATAGATGTGTGGAAGAGAGTGACTGTGACATGGAGCCATCCATTATGAGGCCTGTCCCACCCAGCACACAGCCAAATGGCTACAACCACATGAGGTGTAAATGTCACTCACTGCAGACATTAGCCACCAGTATCCATCAGCATTACAGACTATGTGGTGCAAGTGCTAGCTGTGCAACATGACTGTACATGGAAGTAGTCATCTAGCAGTTGTCTACACATACATGCGGAATATAACATTGTGTGTGCCCGCATGTGGTGTGTCAAACTCTAGATGAATGGGTCATGGCCCATGCACACACACTGCCCTCCCTATAGCCCTACTATGACAAGCCTGCTGAGGTCATCCACTTTGAAATACATCTTTGGGAAAGGTGTAGCCCAGTGATCTCTATGGCACATCTTAGAACTGTGTACTCCTGTAGTGTGATAAACTAGTTAGGTAGGAGTTCTAATCCCAAACATGGCAAGTGCATGTGTGTCTCTGTGTGTGTAGTGAGCAATGCTTTTTAGGCTAGTCACACTCACTACAAATCAAATGCCCTACTTTGGCAAGACTGCTGATGTCGTTCACCGTGAAATACACCTTTGGGAAAGGTGCAGCCCAGTAATCTCTGTGGCACATCCTATACCTGCGTATGGCTATAGTCTGATAAACTAGTTAGGTAGGAGTTCTAATCCTAGACATGGCAACTGTGTGCGTGTGTGCGTGTGTGTGTGTGCGTGTGTGCGTGTGTGTGTCTGTCTCTGTCCATGTAGAGAGCAATGCTTTTTAGGCTAGTCATACTCACTACAATTAAAATGCCCTACTTTGGCAAGCCTGCTGATGTCATTCACTGTGAAATGCACCTTTGGAGAAGTAGTATTCCAGTAATCTCTGTGGTGCGTCCTATAACAGCGTACAGTTGTAGTGTGATATAGAACTCTGGTAGGGGTTCTAGTCCCACACATGGCAGGTGTGGATGTTTTTGTGTGTGTTTCTATGTCTGTGTAGGGAGCAATGATTTTTAGGATAGTCACACCCACTACAATTCAAATGCCCTACTTTGACAAGCCTGCTGATGTCATTCAATGTGAAATACACCTTTGGGGAAGGTGTAGCTCAGTAATCACCATGGCATGTCCTATAACTGGGCACTGCATGTAGTGTGCTAAACTAGTTAGGTAGAAGTTCTAATCCCAGACATGGCAGGTGTGTGTGTGTGTGGGGGGGTGAGTCTGTGTTTGTCATTTGTATCCTGTGTAGAGGTGGCTGTAAGTGTGTAACAACTGGACTCATTGTGAATTGGGTTTTGCAAATTTCTTATATGGTGGCCCTAGTATATGTCACAATGTCCACCTTACAGAGATAAAACGTGTGAAATAGCCAAGAGGCTGGGGTGCAAACCCATACCCATACATGTGACATCAATGCCTAGTGAGCAAAGTTAGCAACTCTTGTATTACCCAGAGAACACTCTCAACCCATGTCTCATTCACACACACACACACACACACACACACACACACACACACACACACACACACACACACAAACACTTACCTAGGCAACATCCGCTATGTTGGTAGTACACTACATATTGCCCACTGATAGTAACCATGGCGCGATTGCAGTGGGCTACAGAAGGCATGGCACCCTGTCCATCAGTCTAATAGGCACATACATGCAGACAGTACACCTTCCTTATGTTCCGACTGGACACCTGCAACACCTGTGGTGCCATCAAATGTGACAAACAAAGGACATATCATGCCTTAAACACATGCCCTTTATGGACAGATGCCACTGACACCAGGGAATACCTGTATCATGCTATCAATATAGGTGCAGGGTCAACCTGCTGTCCATTAACAGTTCCCACCACATGAGGCATAGACTGGCACATCTGATGATAATCTGTGTACACAACATGGGCCAGACACCCCAGGTACAGTTCCACATGTCACTGTACATGCATGTGGGATGTGTGCACATCCCAGACACTGTCCATGTCATGGACTAAGGAACACATACCTGGAAAGCGATGCACAGCAATGGCCATACACAATAGTTACCCAGGTGACTAGATGGTGAATACAATACCCACCTGTGTGGGTCAATCCTGACACTATACCACTGACCCACACTGCAGACCATTGTCATGTGGCCTGATGCCAAGGTATACCTATAACCTAGCCTTGTATAGCTGTCTGGCACAGTCGACCACTACACAACTGTGAAACAATGCACCCATGCATCAAAATAACTGACCAAAACCAAGTCCATTTAACCTTTTATTGAAGCATAACATAAATTAACTTAGCACTTTCGTCCATAAGCATCCATGAGCATCATCAGAGTAAACAGTGCTTAGAAAACCTAACACTTAAATGAAACACGCACCACCCATCAATTAAAACTAACCAATTACACATCTCAATACATTAAATATTTAAATGTCATCTTTAAAAAAAAACATTGCCTAAATACACTTTATAACTGACAATTCATTTTACAACATAAACATACATATTTTATAAAAATATAATCCTAATAAAACATTTGTAAAAACACTAAATACAGTGAGACTTGTGTTTTAAAATACTTGATGCAGAAATGCATTCATTAATACCTGGCGGGTTCGAAGCATCCAGTCTCAACTGCCATAAACACTCTTTAGCTTCCAATAAATTCTTAACATCACCCCCTTTTTCAATTAGTGGGATGCTATCAATCACAAAAATATATATTTTTTTAAAATTCAAACATTTTGTGCTTTGTATATAAATTGACAAATGCTCACTGGTACCAGGTCCTTCCTGAGACTGACCAGGACCACGTGCATGTGACCTGCTGTGGTGTGGTGTAGACAGCACCCCCTCACACTGCAATGGATGGTACTGCCACTATGAGAGACCCTTGGTGTTATAGCATGTCCACATTGACTGCCAGCTGTTGGTGTTGCTGGCCTACACCCACGCGGCCATCGACACACCCCCCACCACACGTTCAAGCATGGACATACCATGGGTGATAAGGGCCATCATCTCACCATGCCGTGTATGAGCTCGGTATAAGCACGGATGGCACCAGACAGTTCATGGATGTTGTCGCTTACAGATGTGAGAGCAGCCCTCTGCAAGCCTCAGGCCCTGTCTGGTGTAATGTTCCATATGTGCCTGAACCACCATGACAGCCTGAAACCTGCACCTGTTGGTACCAGCTATGTCACCTCTGCCAGGGGCATGATGTCCAGCGGCCCTACCATGAGCACCCTGGGACATCTGCCTATGTGGTGCCCTGCCAGACATCTGGCTATGCCTATTGTGACCAGACATAGTAGGCATGGATACTGCACTTTCCTGTGCACTGTCACCAAACGCCACCTGTCCCTCCACTATGGCCACTGGTAATGGGATATGTATATGTATTGAAACTGTGTGCAGGGTTGGGGTGGCTAAAAGTGGGATGTCGAATGATGGCACAGTGTCAGTCCCTGACAACCCCACCTGTGCATCAACAGTACTAACATCATCTTCGGTGTCTCTATGGATACCAACATCAGATTGCATGCAGGAGGGACCCTGGCCCACCTTGTCACATGTGAGGGAAAACAATAAACGCACTTTAAAACCTGTACAGCATTGCCTAACAGTACACACACATTGCCATAATACCTACCTGTCCATGACTTTACAGACAGTCACACGTATATGTCCATGTGTACCCCATCCTGCATCACACTTGGTAACATACACACATTGATACCACTCATTAACATATCAGTCCTCTAAATGCCTAAACAAATGATCACAACACAAGACCTGTTTCTACATTACCTGCCTGAATTATGTGTAGCAGTTTGAGATGGCCTCACTGCTGTCATTCAGTGTTCACCCTGTGTATGTTGGGAAATCATGGGCATGGCCCCACTATATGTGGGCTACTATGTTCTATCCATAATATCATGCACTGGTGTGTCATGTGTATGTAATGCTCAGTACATGCCAGATATGCTTCTCAATCAGTCTATCATGTGACACCTGTAATATTTGGATACACTCCCTGGTGTTGACTAGTACTTCCCCAATGCATCTGTAGTGCTGCATACGTGGGTTGTCGGTGACCTCTCTGCTGAATGCGATATTAAGGGTGTACCTGGTGTCTACCTTCCCTCTCAATGCTTGTTCCATGCTACAGACCATATTATACTATCAGTTGTCCTGTGATTACACACATGACAAGTATTCCTGGTGTGTAATGTGGTAGTCCATGTCCATGTACTGCATGATCCCAGAGGGAGGTGCTGCTCTATGAACACCCCACAATCGCACATGTGCATACAGGGCCAGCCACACAAACACACACACATGCACACACGCATCCTACATGCATCAACCTCCCTCCACTTCACCAGAGTGACCCTACAGACAAACTAACTACCCACCAGGATGCACACACACACACATACAATTGAGGTTGCACAATGATAGTAGACACAGTCCTCCTATTACCCCTCTGTCAACATGCATAATATATAGTACCCAACAGCATGCAGTGTAGCTATAGTCAATACTTGCTAGCAACAGTATACATGTGCATGATGCATGTGCTGTGTCACTAGGTGAAGCCACTTTCCCTGGATATCACTGCACCCATGTACACAGTATTGCTGTGCACCTGTTCTGTACCCTGTCATGTTATGTGCACCACACCTCACAGGTGTACAGCCCATTGCTGAATGTGTACAACTGTGTTGGTTATGTCAGCTTTAATGATCACAGCCCCTGTGTTTTCCAGCAACACATACCTAGGATGCTATGTGGACAGATATCATTTGTGAATACCTGATGTCTGATTCACAGCTCTCAACATCAGTGGAACATGTATGACCAATCCAATACTCTTACACTGATAACCGTCAGAGCATACCGTGGCTATGGGAGGTGTAGACACCCTTAATGATATGATGCACTCATCCTTGATCTGCCATGGGACCACATCACCGCATATCTTAACAGTGCATGACCTCGATATGTGACATATGTCCGGTACTTTCACATGCAGTGTCTATGGAATGTGTTAGGTGTGCGAATGCTGACTGCAATGCATACACACCATGTGGGCATATGTGTGCACGCCCTTATCATGAAGGTTTATTGCACCTCTTGTTGTGTGTACCACAGCAGACACTACTCCTGGCAGGGGTATACTAGCATGGGCCATCTGCATTTGCCAGTGTATATTCAGTCTGCCCTACACATGTCCCCCTAATTTGCATGATTGCAAGGTCTACTTATGTACACATCCCTTGGTGTTCACACACTGCCATCACTATTGCTGTGGGGGTAGGGTTACGGCTGCCACAGGTCCTAAACCTGACTATGTGCAGATACAGACATTCTTAGCATCCTTAGGATCCCTGCTGCAGTGTGCTGGTGTGTCATGCTGACACCCCTCCCCCCTCCTTCAGGCTTTTTGCAGATGCATGACAAGTAACCCCTACACATGTGTCACTTTGCAGTGTCCCATACACTGAACACCACGTTACAGCCTAGTCCCAGCTGATAATGTGGACCACTGTAATGTACTGATGTGAATGTATACACAACAGTGGTCTACAGATGTACCCTGTGGCCTTACCTGCATGCTCCTCGGCCGGTGTGTGGGTGGCATCCACCTCCACAAAGGTTTCCAGCAGTTGGTGGATGGCCAGACAGACAATGCCATGAGGCTGACCAGGAGATCCTCCACATGTGTCGGGGGGATGGATGGCATGGCTCCCCCCCATGGTGAGCTGATCCCCTGGACTGCAGCAGTACGCCAACGGGCATTGCAAAGCAGATAAGAACAATGATGCTGCACCTGCTCATAACTGCAGTTGTGCAGTCCAACATCATTGACTCTGTGGACTAGGTTGTTCCACAGGGCGGTTCACTCCTGCTGATCATGGGCAGCCCGGCCAAACAAGGTTGCATAGTGTTGTAAGAGTCCATTCAGCAAGATCTCATTTTCTGCTGCTGTGTAGGCTGGCAGCCTTCCATGAGACATTGTGCCTGAAAGACATAAAGATGGACCCAGGTGTGAGCAAGTCATGCAGCAAGGTTACCACAGTTCTTAATACACATCACTGTCACCCCCCCCCCACCATATCAGTGACAACAAACTGTACAGACAACTCAGTAGGTATGACTACAGCATACCTACCAGTGGGGCAGATATTGTACTGCACCCCACATTGTGCAATGTGTTTGTAGCCATGTTCCCTGTGTGGACACCATCATTGCTGGCCTGTTACAGACTATTCACTTGCATGCAATTGTCAGGGCCACAATGGTTCCATATATGCCTGTGGTAAGCTTGCTATGTGTGTGCTGCACATCTGACATTCTGTGTTATTGTGGTTATATATGCATGCTGTCGGACATGTTCTGGGATTGTGTAGACTATTACTACCAACATATGTTCTATAACAGTCACACAATAACATGTATATGTACTATTGGCCAGCAGGACCACTTCTCCAAACTCATCTGCCCATGCTACCAGGTCAAATCACATGTGTGTCCCACCCTGGGGCTTCCTCGTGTACTGGTACAGCAATATCATCAGGTGGACCAAACCAAGGGGATGTTGTTGACCCACCCAGGGCACACACAGACATGTTCCTGTCCCCTGAGGTCAGGTCCAGGGTCTGTTCCATAACGGGCTCCACAGACACAT
>NC_056726.1:1676041263-1676206263 GCF_019279795.1 Protopterus annectens
TGTGATGGTGTCAGTTATGCCTTGTTATGTAACAGATACATCCCATTGTGTCAACCCTCTAGAGATTGTGTACAGAGTGTGGATAGAGGCTGCTGAACTATACATCTGCATTACTTACTGTTGATTGTCTGTTATCCTGTGGCCCAGTCTGTCTTTACTATTGTACTACTTGAAGGCCTTGGCCTGGACAGCAACATATGGAAACCTTTCCAGACTACTGTATTATTTTTTATTTATTCTATTTTACATTTGTTGACCGGGATAGTCCAACTGGAGCCATGTCCATTTTCAGTGGAGGCCCTAGGAGATAAGCTCCGAGTTATCAGATACAATAATACAAGTAAAACAAGAGTACATATGTAGTATTACCAAAAAATACATAGGCAGACATGAGATACACCTGGTTATAGTCAGGAGAAAATTAACAAAAAATAGTTGGGTTATTCACGTTCATTAGTATAACTGCTTAACAGTTGCATTACTCTGTTTATATGGATGTCGGTGTCTAAACAAATATATGACATGGCATATACAACTGTAATAGTACACAAATAAAGCTTTCCCATGTATGCAAACCCGTGTGTGGAGATATATCCTTTGACCTCTCTGTGGGTATATGTTGCAGGCAAGGATTGTCATTTGTATGGGTGGCTCATACAGTGTCCAGTTGGTAAGGTGGTAACTGCAGGCATTGTGGCTGTTCCGTATTGTGTGCACCTTTTACATATGTATTTTTCTAAACATATCTCTGTGTGTGTGTATGTGTAGTTACATATATATCTATATATATGTATATATGGGTCTAGGACTATTCACTGAAAGCACATTTCACTGAAACACATTTGACTGTGCACAATTCACTGAAAGCTCAATTCACTGAAAACACAATTCACGGAAATATATTTCACTGAAAGTTATATATGGCCTTTTCCCCACTATAGTGTTACCCTGGAATTAGAATATATAGTAAGGGGGGTGTGGGGGACATAGCCCCCCACATATTTTAAATATTTTGAAATATACATGGGATACTTGCAATTTCAATAAATTACTCTTTTCTAAAATGAATATATATCCAAATTATGTGAGGGGCTATGCCCCTCACACCCCCAATGTGGGGGGGCACCCCCCCCTTACTATATATTCTAACTCCAGGGTCGCACTACAGTGGGTAAAAGGCCATATATAACTTTCAGTGAAATGTGTTTCAGTGAATTTTGTTTTCAGTGAATTCTGCTTTCAGTGATTTGTGCACAGTCATTTGACTTTCAGTGAATATTCCTAGACCTGTATATCTATCTATCTATATCTGCATATATGTGCACCATGCCACCAATGTTGGAGTAATTCAACATAGCACATGCATGGAAACAGATTTAAACAATTATCAACCAATAGGACATATGTCCCAACAGAACAGTGAATTCATCACATACAGGTTGAGGTGGGTATTTAATTTATTGTTGGAGATATGATGGGGGAGAGAAATATGTCAATTAGCAACTAGTATATTCCTGTAGTTCGCATTACTTTCCTAGTCAGTGCTGTTATCTGTACCTTACAAGTATTACTGCACTACCCTATTGCCTTAGCTTGGACAGTGATATGGATGTCATCATCTTTATACATGAATTGGTTTTACCTGCAGTATACACCTCTTACCTGGTATACCTGTAGAGGAGATGTTTGTTAACACTATTTCTACATATACTCCCAGATTCCAGGTTGATGTTGTGCACATACCTGCCCATCTCTTTCTGCACAGATTCTGGCCATGTCTTGCCACATGCAGGTGAACCGGGACATATCTAGACTATTGCCATCTTCAACCTTTAGTGACTTACCACACTCTTATACAGGCTTTCCTACACAGTTATATTATGTAGCACAGTGTGGGTGACAGTGATCATTGATACCTTATTATTCAGATTAACTGCAACACTCACATCTCCATACAATACCAGAGTAAACAGTACCAGTACAGTGTATCAAGCTTTTTATTTCTTGGCACAGTGTTCATATCTGACGTACCTGTGGAAGACATGTTTGTTAGCACTACTTGAATGTTACCACACAAAGTACCAGATTACACATTAGTATTATGCACATACATCTCACTCTGTTACTGTACACACTCTGATCCCAGCTTAACATCATGGGGGTATAGATCGGACATACTTGGCTTATTACTCTCATAACAGTTTTGGGAGGTGCTAGAGTGACAGGTTTGTTCTCATAGATGTGTGACAATCAGTTGTATTCCCTGTTTGCTGCCTAAACATCTGGAATCATCCCACTAACTTCCCAGGGGGACAGGGTGACAGGCAGCAGATATGGGCCCATATACTGGACATTCTGTTTTATCTGTACAGTTGTGAGGTATGATTCTGTATGCTGCCTACTTCCACTCTCAGAATTCAGACCATGGCTGTGTCTGCTAATACTAAAACACTGTCCATCACAGTTGTGTGTGCTATATAGATATTGCTGTATATCTTCTATCTGCTTTCTGACTTATAATTCTCCTGTGGTTTTACATTCTGACCTTGCATTACAACACTCTTATACAGGATTTCCTAGACAGTTTTTTATTGTAGGACAGTGTGGGTGACAGTAATGAGTAATACCTTATTATTCAGAGCAACTGTACCAGTCACAATGCCATACAATACCAAAGTAAACAGTACCAGTACAGGGTGCCATTCCTTCATTTCTGGGCACAGTGTTCATATCTGACAGACCTATGGGAGCAATGTTTGTTAGCACTACATGAATGTTGCCACACACAGTACCAGATTCCACATTACTATTATGCACATACATCTCACTTTGTTATTGTACACACTTGGGTCACAGCTTGACAACATGGGGGTGTAAATGGGACATATGTGGCTTATTACTCTCATAAGATTTTGGGGAGTTGCTAGTGTGCCAGCTTTGTTCTCATAGATGTATGTCAATCAGTTGTATTTCCTGTTTGCTGCCTATACTTCTGGGATCATCCCACTGATTTCCCAGGTGGACAGGGTGACAGGCAGCAAATATGGGTCACTTTACTGGACATTTTGGACATATCTGTACAGCTGTGGGGTATGATTCTGTATGCAGACTACTACCACTGCCAGGATTCGAACCATGGCTGTGTGTGCTAAAAATACAATAGTTTACATCTCAGTTGCATGTGCTATTTGGATTTTGTTGTCAGCCTTTTCACTTTCTGTCTATGTGTCTCTCAGTTGTACTAAATGACCTCTGGGGATTGCACCAGTCATATACAGACATTCCTATGCATTTTATCTGTTGCACAGTGTGGGCAACAGTGCTTAATGCAACAGTCCTATTAAGTGATTGCAAATCTACATTACCATATGATACCAGTGTATACACATGCAGTCCAGCAGTTAGACCTTTACTCTCAGGCTATTATGCTTTTATTTACATACAAACTATATGAGACTCTTCCAGCCATATTTCCTGGTGTATGCTGTACATGCCTAAAACAATACAGGTTTTATACTGGCAATTACCTTACTAATGCTTTTAGATTTATTTCCTGTGTCAGTACATGCAAGAGTATCGCAACCTCTCCAGGTGACAGCATGGGCTTCCTGGTTCTCCATTCGCTCACTTGCCGCTGGGAAGGACATAAGAGGAATATTTAGCCATATCTATCCATAATATGCATGAGCTGGCAATTATTACACACGTAGTGGAGTGATACTTACACACAGCTGGGATAGCCCCTGCCAACCTAGCCTCTAGGATCCACTGCTCCAAGAGGTCCCCCTTATGCTACTTCAGTTTGGCATAGTGATGCCTGACCTGCTGTCCAGTTTGGGGTATGTCAGTGGCACTGGTGAGGTCATGAGCGAGACAGTCCCAGGCTTCCTACTTACATTGGGAACCCTGGTCCTGGCCCTGCAGCAGTCTCTGCTCATGGTCTTTGACAAGGAGTCCTGCCATGACTCTGGACTACTGGATGCCCCAGCACTGCGCCCGGAAGTGCACTCCCTCCCCCCTTTCTGCCATGATGCCATCAAGGGGAAGCTATAACCAGTTATACGATGTATTCCCACCTATTGGGTTTAAGTAGGTCTGAATTCCTGCCCTTTGCTGTAATTGACCAGTTTTGAAAAGGCTAAGCTATGGGCAAACTTGCTTACCTACGGTTGGCATTGTTTAAAGGGGTATACCACTGGGTACATCGAGTTAGCTGGCCTAAACATTGCTTACACCTCATAAGCTGGCATTGTGCAAGGCTTAGTGTTGCTTAAATTTGACTTTGCATTATATTTGCTTTTTGGCATTGATTTATTATTCATTACATTATATATGTATATATATATATATATATATATATATATATATATATATATATATATATATATATATATATGTCTGGTATCCATGATTCATGTGTATGTACACTGTATGGAATCCTTGTGTTTAGTAGGGGACTTCAACACTCTATTACATTTACACATCACATCTGGGCATACTAAAGTACTCCAGTTCGCATGTTTTTGTTATGTAGTGGGTTACAGAACATTTGACTGTATACTGATTCCTTTCACATGTTCAGTTTGATTTTACTATAGGGAGGATTTGTTTGGTGATACCTCATTCTTATGTACTGCTGTGATGGCTTGGTGGTTAACTACTGTGACTATAATGTATAGGGTCCTGGGTCCAAGACCTACAAGGTTGTCTATTTTGTTGCTGGGCAGAACAAGGGCCATTGGATACACAGTGATTAAGGCACTTTTAAGCAGTTGTAAGCAGGTTTGCATGGGTTTGCGCAAGGGTAAGCAATGCTAACCTCTGGTTAAATATGCTTACAGAGTTAGCTTCAACACCATCCTTCCACAGCATTGAGACTTGGCATAGTGATAACAAAGTAATACATAATCCAAAAAAAAAAAACTAAGCTCCTACTCTCCCTCTCTAAAAACATCACCACACTCAAAAGTACATTTACCATCTTATCCTGCAACAACAGTATCATCTCAGCTGAATCTAGTACTAAATTGCTAGGTGTTACAATATATAATCAGCTTAAGTTTGATCTCCATATTACTAACTTGGTAAAAAGAACTAATCAGAAACCTGGACACCTTTTCCATAGCAAGAAGCACTTAACTAACACTGCCCAAATAACTCTCTCCCAGGCTTTATTACTCCCAACACTCCTGTACAGCTGCCACATATTCAAAAACCTAAATTCTACACTTATTTCCAAGCTTGAAACTACCTACAATAAAATTGTCAGATTTGCAGCTAACCAAACCTATAAGTCACACCACTGCTTAGCTCTACAGCAACGAGACTGGCTAGAATTCCCTCAGCTGCTCCAACTATACCAACTACAAATCATCCACTCTATCCTCTATCTACCCTCCTTCTTCCCCAGCCTCTCCACTATCATATCCAAATATTCCCCTGCTAGGATGCAACACAGCTCAAATTAAGAATTATTAGACATCTACAAACCCAAAACCAAAATAGGCTGCCTTCTTTATAACTATAACCCAGGTACATCCTGGAACCAACTTTCCTTGGAAATAAAATCCCTCCAGCATAGCAAAAGTTTCAAATTAGCCACAAGGAAATATTTAAAAACAAAGTGGCCTTGCCACTCTAGCCAACCACCCTGAAACCACCATATTTTCACCTATTTCACCACCTCACTCTTAATGTATCTCTAACACTATTCCCCTGCCTCTTCTACCTCTTCCCTCCCTCTATCTCCAACGACTCTCAATTTTTAGTTTCAAAACAACCTAGCTGTCTAGTCTGTCTCCTATACTCTAACTGCCCTACATCTCCTACTAGCCATTCTTACTTTCCTTTCTTGTTTCCAAGCTCCTATACTACTAGATCCTACCCACTTTAAATAAGCATCTGCCTAACTATTAACTCATATTGCTCTATGCAGCTTAACTAATATTGTAACTAGTCACATTTTCTTCTGCTAATTGTTCAAAACCTTGCTTGTAACAATTCACATACTTGTCTACCAATTGTTAATACTTTGCCTGAGGAGCTTTTTTTCTCTCCAGGTCTCTGCTTATAAGATCCTATAGCTGATTGTTACTACTATGTTACTAAAATTTATTAAATTGTTTTCTAGTCCTGAGGACCTTTTTTCCCCGGGTCTCTGCTGAAAATGAGCCAAAAGCTCAGCCAGACTAACCCGGTTAACAAACGTAAAATAAATAAATAATAAATAAATAAATTCTGCTTAACCTGTGTGCACATTGCTTACCCCCATGCAAACGGGCTTAAACCCGCTTACTAGTGCCTACATATGCTTACTACTGCATAATACTGCTTACACTTGCTTACTAGTGATTACTCCCACTTACAACTGCACTGATTTAGACAGTAATGTCTAATGGTTCTTGGGAAGGTGGGGGATTTGGAAGCTGTATGGAGTTATCATTCATTACACATTTTACCTTCCATTTGTATCCATGATTCCAGTGTACATATACTGTATGGTGCACATGTGATTATCTGTGGACTTTGCAACATTATGACACTGACATCTCACATCTGCATTTAATGCAATACTCCAGTTCACAAATATATGTTATTTAGTAGGTTATGCAAATAAAAAATTGGTCATAACGTGATTTGACAGGGAAAATGGAATGTGCTGCAGTGGGACTCAAACCAGGAATGCCTACTCGTAAGGCAAATGATCTGCCCACTACACTATTGCTATACTGCTTCATTTGCATATATCTTCCTTGTTATCCTCTTCAGCCATTTAAGCAGCATTAACCATAGCTAAGAGATCGGCAAACCTGCACACCTATGGTTAGCTTTAATTGGATTCATAAAAAAATAAATGGCATGTTTATTTTCTTTGTATTTACTATTGCTGTTATACACATGGGGGGATGTTCCTCGGGGTATGCAGACATCTAAGAGTGGTCTCGCTCATTCTTTTGGCCTTTCTGCTGTTGTTCATTATGGGGGCATGTATATTCTGAAAGCTCTGCTATCAGACACTCCCCCTGCACTCTTACACACTCCGTGTAGGATTTGGAGCTCAGGCAGCACGCCTTCACTAATATGCATGGCACACTGCCATCCTGCTCCTAAACGGCTGCTTCTGTGCAGGACTAAGCTAGTCCTGCATGGAAGATTAGTAAATCTGGGGGTCTGTGTCTGTCTTGTAACTTGTGAGCATCAAATTCAAGCCATACTTGTAGGTGAAGGTCCTTCTACACCCTTGTGGGAAGAGAGTGCTGTCTGGATCACATCTTATCAAGTGTAATTGGAGTAGTGCTCAGAGAGAGCATATTTACTTTTTAGCTTGAGTTAAAATTGTTATCTCTTGTTTTGTTTAAGGCCTGTGTTTTCACTTGTCTGTGTGTAGCACACCATTGTGCACTATTGCATAGTGGTGATCACCATTGGTGGGTTAGACACAAACGTTTTGCTTGTTAAATTTTCCCTTAGCACTTAGCTTGTGGTCCTCCAGAGGTTTTTTGGAGCACTGCTCTACTATCAAGTGGAGCACTAAGCCTAGTCTCAGAGGTACCAACACCTCTCACCCACTAGTCATTCCAAAGTGTAACTTCTTTTCTTGACCATATAAATATTACCTAATACTATGGCTGGACAACTTCTCACAGTTTCCCCATCCAGCTTGGTGAACATGGACATCCTGAGGCAGTGTAGCAACTGCCTCATTTTTACCCACAACCCTCTACTCCTAGTCCACACAAACTCAACATGTAAGAGATGCAACTATATTAAGAATCTTGAATCTGTGCTCTCTCATACACCAGTTAGTACATATGACAATGAGTTGGTTGTCAGCATGCACACCTCACTTCCTATTCCACCTAAACAAACATCACACATACCTACATGCGGAGGTCCTTACCAGAAACATACTTAAACACCAGAGACCTCCCAGACACAGACACAAGCATGCTACAGATAACACTTCCTCTGCAAAACACAATACACATAATAGCTCACGTACTAGTGTCTCACCACTCAAGCCCTTAAGGCAAACCACAAACCCAAGCATATTAGTCATAGGTGATTCCACTGTGAGACACACAGATATCCCTCTCACCAGGCTGGATAAGGAAAAGGTCACAGTCAGCTGTCTGTCTAGGTGTCAGGATAGCCCATATCACACATGCACTCAAGTCTCTCAACAACAGGTACTGTTATGACTCCATCATAGTCTATGTTGGTGTGAATGACTTGAGGTATACCTCTCTGGACTATATGAAGAGAGACATGACTGAAATCTTGGACTGTGGGTCTCAGGCTGGTATGTCCCTACCCTTAAGCAGCATTTTACCTTCAACAAGGATGATGTCTTAATACAAACAGAAAATGGTTGACTTCTATTATTGGCTTAGTTTCTGGTGTCATTCTAAGGGGATCCAGTATCAGTCAGCTTGGGATGACATGACTGACATGATTGACAGACGTCAATGCTTTGCCAAAGGTGGTCTTCATTTGTCACGCCTGGAATTTCGGCTACTGGCTAATTCTCTTGCCACCCCCATAGTGCCTTTTTTTAGGCAGTGTCTCAAGGATAACATTCTCAATGTAAAAAATCCTCTATAAACAACCTTATGCTGTTAAATGCTAGCAGTCTTCTCCTCACCTTGGAAGACGCAGACATTTGTACAGTCACACACACGTAGCTCAAGGCTGTGGAGAGCACCCCAGCCAAACTGTATTACACCTCTTTGCACATGTTCAGACCACAAACTGAAGGCATGAAAACTAAAGGAGGCAGTGTATCAATTTTTATTAAAGATAAATGCACCTTCTGATTGGTTAAGCAGTACGATTCCCTGGAGATACTTCAGGTGTAATTAACTGATGGTAGGACACCTATTCAAGTCATTGCCAGCTACAGGACCCCCTCCATGAATCAGGACACCCACTCTGCCTATTTGGATCTACTTGAGTCAATCAAGATATATCTGAACGCTATGGCTTTGGGTGACTTTAACTAATCATCCAATGACTGGATAAATTATTCATGCTCAAACTCACTTGCCCAAAGGTTCCTTGACTTCATTAACTCCAATACCCTGGACCAGCTGGTATCCTGGATCTGGTGTTTACCAATATGGGGGACCACTGTAACACCCCCCATTGTGAGGTCTTCCCTTGTGAGATCTGACAACAAATCAGTATAATTTGAGGTAATTATCACACCTGACCCCCCCCCCCCCTGCCCAGCAGCAATTAACCAAAAAAACTTCTCCAAAGCAGATTATAACATCTTACAGGATGGTATAAATAGCTTCTCTGCACCTCCCCCCTCAGATGGAACTGGCAACTATGCCGAGTTCTACACTAATGCTTTATACAAACACCTGTATAGTTGCATTGACTTGGCTGTACCTGATAGGACCAAAACAAGCTCCTCAAAGATGAGCAAACCTGCTTGGTGGACAACTGCCTTTAACAGGCTTTACAATAAAAGGAAGAACTTGCTATCTGAGAATAAGAGGGAACAAGCCCTAAACTAAAAACTCTCCCTCATCAGCTTAAACAAGTGAATAAGACTTACTTCTTGGGAAGGCCTCTAAAGCAAACTATGAATCCAAATTAGCTTTCTCAGCTAAAGACAACCATAAGACATTCTTTAGTTACATCCCTAACCTAAAAGGAAAGGCCCAGATTTGTGCTGAACTGGTAGTTAATGATACCACATATACTGAGCATGTGGACATAGCTAACCTGTTGGCCAACAGGTTCTGTGAAAACTTCACTGCCCTGTTCCCACCACACGTACCCCATGACATCTCTGCCACCTGTCCCCTACCTTGTATCTGTAAAAAGCAGGTTGTTAACTCCCTCTCTAAGGTCAGGAACACAGCATCTATGGGGCCTGATAACATCACAAGCTGCATCCTACATGGGCTCCAACAAGAATTTGCAACACCACTGGGTACTCTTTTCAATCATAGTTTAAGCACCAACTTCATCCCAGCTGAATGGAAAATTGCCACCGTTATTCCCTTGCACAAAGGTGGCACTTCCACTGACCCTGGAACTATAGACCTATTAGTCTGACTAGCCTTATCTGCAAGGCTGTGGAGTGAATCATCATGGACATTATCAGCAAAGATATAGGTAATCTCCAAACACTTGTCCCTACTCAGTTTGGATTTGTCACAGGGAGATCATGCCTGTTAAACTTGGTGGATTTTGAGACAGTCACCAAGGCCCTGGACAAGGGGAAATCTGTGCATACAGCATACCTAGACTTAGCTGAGGCATTTGACACTATCCCCCACTCAGGCATCATTGACAAACTCACCTAGCTGGGTATAAACCCTTATATCATTAGATGGGTCACTAACTGGCTCACGATAGAAACCATATAGCCCAATTAGGGGAATCCACCTCCAACAGCAGAACTGTAACCAGTTGTGATCCACAGGGATCAGTTCTGGGACCTCTACTGTTTGGAATCGATTTCTCTGAAGTACAAGCCAAAACTAAAGGTCAGTGGCTGACAATGTTTGCTGATAAGTGCAAACTGGGAGTGGTCATAGAATCTCCAAATAATGTCAACATCCTACAAGAGGGTCTTACAGAAACAAATGACTGACTCCAAAGTTATGGCCTTAAACACAATGCAAAAAAAAAAGTATTATTATCCTTTTCAGTAAGGGTTATGTTCCCGCTAACTACCACATCAATAGTAGCACCTTAATTATCACTCAGTAGTGAGAGACCTGGGCACACAAGTTGACAGCAACCTCACCTTTGACCACCATGTTGCCACAGTGGTAAGAAGGGTATTTTATATTGCTCGCCTCATAAAAAAGGGCATTGCCTCCAGAAAAAAAAGAAGTTATAACCTCCCTGTACTGTTTCCTCATCAGGCTAATAACTAAGTACAATGCCCCTTTTGGTATGTATGTTTCCAAGCACCTGCAGCAATTGGAGAGACCACAAAGGTTCCGCACAAGGAACATTCTAGGTCTTCAGCCTTATGTCATCTGAAATCATGTCACTTTATTCTGTTTCATACTCAGAGGCAATCTCTGCCTTGCATACAAGGCAATTTCTGACCTTGCTTTATTGGAAATGCTGCATCTCCATAAGTCAAATGGTACACGGGTTACTTGCTCTAAAAACTTTAACCTGATATGTGACATTAATAGTATCTGCTTGAGGGACTGATTTGTCTCCCAGAGGTTACCACACCTTTGGAACAGACTCCGAGTTCATGTCAAACAGAGCACCTCATTGGATGGGTAACAGTAAATTCTCTCTGGGGTTCTACCTGTGAACCTCTCAGACAGGTACAATAGGTGCCAATCGTGGAAATAAGGGTAGAACCTGATTAGACTTGTAAGGACCCTAGGTCCATTAACCTAATAACTTCCTATGATCCTATAAAAGGAGACCAAAGTTGAAAAACACATAGTAATGCTGATAAAAGTTAGATTGTATGATTATAGTGGCAAAAAGCCTGTAAATCATGTGACAGCAATTAAAAATAAATGCACTTGAAGCTATAGAATGTTAAGTGATCTGATATTAAAAGCAGAAATGATGGCGAGATCCAGAGCAGTGCAAAAATAGCAGACTGAGAAAAGGTGGATGTGTACAGAACTTCAGAACAAATAATTGTCTTGTTGTGAGAGAAAAAAAAATAAAAGTAAAAGTCTGGAAAGGATTAGAGAGAATTTAAAACTGTGAAGGTGGCATCAACTTTCTGAAAATCAGAAAATTTCAAAATAACAACAGATTGCAAGTAGGAGGTTCAAGTCAAAGAGGAAGGCATTTGAATGAATTGATGGCAGGTAGTTTATATGAATGGTTGACTGCTGTTTTCTCCTACTTGTCATGGCACTGGCTATCCCTATAGATTATCAATAAATAAAGTAAAAACAAATGTTTTTCTTCATGGATATAATTTTTTCATTTTAAGAGTTTGCTATCAGTTCTCATTTGGAAACTTTATTATTTGGACAGGTAGTCGACTCTGGATTCTTGATCTAACACTGAAATGCAGAAAGATCATCAGCTTGAAGTAGTCATGGAATATTTGTACAGATAACATATCATACTAGTTACTGCATGAAGGAATTTGCCTCATGAAGTATAATCTTCTTAGATACAATACCAAATCAAACAGAGCATTCCCCAGCCAAATCAAAGGTATAGGCTTACGTCAGCTGGAAAGTCCAGTTGCTGTAAATGTTGAAAGCTATAAATCAGGCACAAAGACACCTAATCTATTTCAACAGTCACAGCTGCAGAAATCCTGTCCAAAATAATGGAACACTTCCAGCACTTATCTCTGGTGCTATGGCAACATGACTAAACTAGCTGGTGTCTTTGCAGTTTCCAATTAACTTCACCTGGATTTCATGACAAGACAGATTAAGGACTACCCTTCTAAAATATTTGTAGCCTATTTTCAGCTGTATCATCCCTTCAGTGTGGACTGTGTAGGAAAGTTATATTCTGCATGCTTTTCTGCTTCCCAACTTTATTTACAAAACAGGTAATTCACGTAAGAGTTTTGCTATACTCTTGAAACAAACTCTGTATTTCCCTTGTTTATACTTGTATGTTTTCCTTAAAAAGTAATACAAGCAAACTAGAGGAAAAGTGTAGGCTATATGTAGAATGATATAGTTAAATAGATATGTAAAATTAATCAGAAGTTCTTCAAAAATGATACTACCAAGAGGTATGGAAGACCATAGCGCACACACAAAATGGCATCAACATAAAACAGTGCAATTGGTAACAGCTTAAAAATTAAACAGGGTGATTTGATACTTGCATTAATGACACTGGAGAAAAATAGGCAGTCCACACTTGTTAAAGCTGAATGCAGATTTACCTTGCACGGGGAGTACAATAACACTTGTATGTTGAGCAAAACTCAAAAATATAAATTCAGGAAAATGGAAATGAAGGCTTTAGTAATCTGGTGCATATTGTTTTTGTGCACCATTTAGGTAATGTCAGTGAAATGCACAAATGCTGCTTAACATTTGATTTGTGACAGTGATATTCTTTCTGCACCCGTTTGTCATATTACCATTTCAATGACATCCTTGTCCTGTGTCAGTAATATATTGCTTGACTTCAGCAGAGTTATTTTGTCCACTCCTCTGCTGAAATATGAATAATTTCCTTAATATGCACAACTTGCATCTATTCAAATACCAATTTCAGTTAAAATGGATACAGGGCTGTAACTAAGGAGTTTGGTACCCCAGCGAATGTACTCACTTAATGATCCACCTTCCATGCCATCTATGAGTAATAATAATTATTCAATGACCCTTATAAACTGTTAACTTATTTTTTATAATCTTATGTATTGTCATTAAGCAAGACTGCACAAAACTTGTATAAAAATACATTTGCTATATAGTGACATGATAACTCTGTTACTTTAGAAAGAAAGGTTGACATTTTTCAAGCTCTCAGATTTTCTTAAGTTGCATACATTAAATGGTGTTTTCTACATATTGGCACATTAAGTAGCCATTCCTTCCAGCCTGCCCTGCCTTCTTCTTCTTCTTCTCTTTCAGTTGTTCCCATTAGGGGTCACCACAGCGGATCATCTGTTTCCATTTCTTCCTGTCCTCTGCATATTGCTCTGTCACACCAACCAACTGCATGTCCTCTCTCACCACATCCATAAACCTTATCTTAGACCTTCCTCTTTTCCTCTTACCTGGCAGCTCCATCCTTAGCATCCTTTTCCCAATATACCCAGCATCCCTCCTCAGCACTTGTCCAAACCAACGCAATCTCGCCTCTCTGGCTTAGTCTCCAAACTGTCCATCCTGAGCTGACTCTCTAATATACTGATTCCTAATCCTGCCCATCCTTGTCACACCCGGTGCAAATCTTAACATATTTAACTCTGCCACTTTCAGCTCTGATTCCTGCCTTTTTGAAAATGCCACCATCTACAAATCATACAACATAGCTGGTCTCACTACCCTCTTGTAGACCTTCCCTTTCACTCTTACTGGTACCCGTCTGTCACAAATCACTACTGACACTCTTCTCCACCCATTCCACCCTGTCTGTACTCTATTCTTCACCTCTCTTCCACACTCACCATTCCTCTGAACTGTTGATCCCGAGTACTTAAACTCATCCACCTTCGTCAACTCTACTCCCTCCATACTCACCATTCCTCTATCCTCCCTCTCATTCACACAAACATATTCTGTCTTAGTCCTGCTGACCTTCATTCCTCTCCTTTCTTGAGCATATCTCCACCTCTCCAGGGTCTCCTCAACCTGGTCCCTACTCTCACTACAGATCATAATGTCATCTGCAAACATCATAGTCCATAGGGCCTCCTGTCTGATCTCATCTGTCAACCTGTCCATCACCATTGCAAATAGGAAAGGGCTCAGAGCTGATCCTTGATGTAATCCCATCTCCACCTTAAACGCATCTGTCACTTCCACTGCAGACTTCACCACTGTCACACTACCCTCGTATATATCCTGTACCACTCTTACATACTTCTCTGACACTCCCGACTTCCTCATACAATACCACAACTCCTCTCTAGGCACCCTGTCTTATGCTTTCTCTAAGTCCACAAAGACACACTGCAACTCCTTCTGACCTTCTCTGTATTACTCCAACAACACTCTCAGAGCAAATATTGCATCTATAGTGCTCTTTCCTGGCATGAAACCATGCTGCTGATCACTAATCATCACCTCCCTTCTTAACCTAGCTTCCACTACTCTTTCCCATAACTTCAAGCTGTGACTGATCAGTTTTATCCCTCTGTAGTTACTACAGCTCTGCACATCACCCTTATTCTTAAAAATGGGTATCAAAACACTTTTTCTCCACTCCTCAAGCATCCTCTCACTTTCCAAGATTTCATTAAACAATCTGGTTAAAACCTCCACTGCCATTTCTCCTAAGCACCTCCATGGTTC
Organism: Protopterus annectens; assembly: GCF_019279795.1. Lineage (NCBI taxonomy): Eukaryota > Metazoa > Chordata > Ceratodontiformes > Protopteridae > Protopterus > Protopterus annectens. The sequence continues at coordinate 1,676,056,218 of NC_056726.1, forward strand.
CACTGGTATGTCATCTGGACTAACAGCCTTTCCATTCTTCACCATCTTCATAGCTGTCCGTACTTCCTCCTTGCTAATCTGTTTCACTTCCTGATTCACTATCCGCACATCATCCAACCTTCTCTATCTCTAATTCTCTTCATTCATCAGCCCCTCAAAGTACTCTTTCCATCTGCTCAACACACTCTCCTCGCTTGTGAATAATTTCCCTTACTATCCTTTATCACACTTATCTGTTGCACATCTTTCCCAGCTTGGTCCCTCTGTCTAGCCAACAGGTCCTTTTCTCCCTCTTTACTGCTCAACCTTTCATACAACTCTCCATATGCCTTATCCTTAGCCTTTGCCACCTCGCCACCTCACTCTTTACCATGTTCCTCATCTCCTTATACTCTTGTCTACTTTCTTAATCTCTCTGACAATCCCACTTCTTCTTCACCAGCCGCTTTCTCTGTATAGTCTCCTGTATTTCCTCATTCCACCACTTGGTCTCCTTGTCCTTCTTCATCTGTCCAGGTGTCACACCAAGCAGGTTTCTAGCTGTCTTCCTTACCATCTCTGCTGTAGTTACCCAGCTATTCAGTAACTTTTCACCTGTTTTAACTCTTCCCTGAACTCCACCTCACAATCACCCTTTTTTCAACTTTCATCATTTGATCCTTGGCACTGCTCTCACACTTGTCCTCCTCTTCTTGATCACCAATTTCATCCTACAGACCACCATTCTATGCTGCCTAACTACACTTTCCCCTGTCATCACTTTACAGTCTCCAATCTCCTTCAGACTGGCCTTCCTGCATAGGATATAATCCACCTGTGTGCATCTTCCTCCACTCTTGTACATCACCCTATGCTCCTCCTTCTTCTTAAAATACATGTTCACCACAGCCATGTCAATCCTTTTCCACTACCATCTGACCTTCTGCATTGCTCTCCTTAACACCATACCTGCCCATCACTTCCTCATCCTCTCTGTTCCCTTAACCAAAATGCCCATTGAAATCCGCTCCAATCACCAGTCTCTCACCCTTGGATATACTCACCACCACTTCATCCAACTCACTCAAAAATTTTTCTTTCTCATCCATCGCACACCCAACTTGTGGAGTATATGGACTAACAACATTCATCATTACACCATCAATTTCCAGCTTCATAAACATCACTCTATCCAACACTCTTTTCACCTCCAAAATACTCTTGGCATACTGTTCCTTCAGGATAACCCCTACCCCATTTCTCCTCCCATTCACACCATGAAAGAACAATTTGAACCCACCTCCTATACACCTGGCCTTACTCCCCTTCCATCTGGTCTCTTGCACACACAATATATCAACATTCCTTCTCTCCATCATATGAGCTAGCTCTCTCCCTAAACCAGTCATACTGCCAACATTCAAAGTTCCTACCCTCACTACTACACTCCTAACCTTCCTCCTCTTTTTCTGCTTTCGGGCATGCCTTCCCCCTCTTCTTCTCCGTCGGCCAACAGTAACCCAATTTCCGCCAGCACACTGTTCGCTAACAGTACTGGTGGTGGTTGTTGTTAACTCGGGCCTCGACCTATCCGGTATGGAAATCTGTATTGTTGTCCGCATATGTTATTTGGCAAAGGTTTTACACTGGATGCCCTTCTTGACGTAACCCTCCCCATTTATCCGGGCTTGCGACCGGAAAGAAAAAATGCACTGGCTTGTGCATCCCCAGTGGCTGGGGCTGCTGCCCTGCCTATGAGTTTGAATGAAAATACTACATCTCAGAAATGGGCTAACAGTAAGATGAACCCTGAAAGAGAGTGAAATAAACAAACAAACAAAAACAGTATTAAAAGCTCTATCTTTTTAAGCTGAGCTCTAATTATGAACAAATACTGTATTCAGTCACAGACCTGGCCACAGGTACAATAAAGGTGCTTTACCTAAACAATATGAAGCAATTTCAACTCAGCATATGACAATAAACCAGAAATTGTGCCATATAATACTAAAATTCAGAAATATTTGCTGCCAGACTATACCATTCATTATTATATGATCCCATCACGTGCCCTATTACATTATCAATCACAGATATTAGAAATTTTGAGTAAATCATAATTCTATCTTCTAAACTAATGCTAAAAGATCTAATTTTATTAACACCATATCATACAACTTTCTCTTCTACAGAATTGTTTTTTCCCAGAAAGCTATTGTACATACCATTTTTTACAATGGAAAACCAACTGTCAGAATATTTCCAAGATGAACTATGAACCTATAAAAGATTGTACATAAAGCTAGAAATTTAATGAACCAGCTTATTCTTCCTGAGACTATATTTTTGCCTCTGTTGTGAACTGTTTTCTCAGTTCTAGTGCTATCTATTGGATGTTTGTTAAGAGTTATTGTCTAACAATGTTTAATTTACTTAGGGGTGCAGATATCAATTCTGTGCATGCACCTCTCAACCTCTTACAGCAAGAAATCTGGACAAAGCTACAAATAATGGTGGGTACAAAGACCCCAGAATAGGGACACTTTTAAAATATTGCTCGTATGAATATAGAAAGTGATAGACTAACCAGCTTTTGAGTTAGCATAAATTTCCTAAAGGATATGAATTCTGAAATTCAGATGTCTACCTTTATTTTCAGACTTCGGTCTTCAATGATTTGCTAGTTATTTGCCAGAAAAACATATTTTATGAGAAACATGACAAAAATGCGAGGCAAAAATCTGGACATTGTGTGAAAATCTGGACAGTTAAGAGGTATGAGAGCACATACAGTCCATGAATCTGTGCAGAATTCCACAATGATTACCAGGGCTGTACACATAACTTCTCAAACTCTTAGAGCAAGAAATATGGAAGAAAGCCATAATGTGGGGACAAAGGATGAAAACTAGGGACACACGTATTAAGTATTCCTATTACTAACTTAGAAAGTTGATAGAATGACAGGTTTTGCAATTGCATGAATTTTCTGAATGGTTTGAAGTCTGAGACTCAAATGTCTCTGTCACAATTTTCTGATTTCAACCCTGAATAATTTATCATTGATTTGCCAGTAAACTATAACTGTATGAGAAATAGACCAAACATATGTGGCAAAATCTGGACATTATGAAAAAAATCTATACATTTGAGACGTATGGCTGTACAAATAGCTGTCATTGTGTTAGTGCAACATATCTGCACAGAGGCCAACTTAATGAGAGGACAAATAACCAGTAATAGGGATATATTTGGCATAAATAAAATGTAGAAATGTGTTAGAATGTAACACTCATAACCTCTAAGAGCGACAAATGTGGACAAAGTCATAATAATGGAGGGATAAAGGGCCAGAAATTGGGACAGATTTTTAATATCCTATGTCCAGACTTATGAAGTTGATAGAATATATAAGTTGTACATTAGCATGAACTTTCTGAAGAGCATGATGTTTAAAACTCAAATGCCAGTCTTCAGTTACTGACTGCACTCTGCAATGACATGCTAATGATTTTCCAGGAAAACAACATGTTATAAGGAAAAGAACACAAACATGAGACAAAACTGGACATTCTGCTCAGATCAGAAGAGTTGAGAGATATGCACCCAAACATCTGTGATACTGAGTCACATCAGTCCAGAGCTGATCCCACTGATATGGCAGAAAGTCACATATTTAATAAGGAAAACATCTGGATATCCTGGGAATATCTGGACAGTTCAGAGGTATGAATGTGAAGTATATGTTCCAAATTCAGTACAGGACAGTGAACTGACAGTGCAGATTATTGTGATATCCCATTCCTGGAACTGTGTACTGAAGCTGTGTTAATGACCTGTAACAGGACATGGGACTGCCATATAAAATGATCACTCAGGGGAAGTGTGTGTATTGAATAAGGACACACAGATAAACTGTAGGAATGGACACAGAGAAAGGTTACAGGTGACACTCCCGCATATACAGCAGAGGAGGGCATGTCAATGGAAGATGGTTGTAGCAGCAACACCAAGCTTATATCTATATGGTACAGTATGACCTGTACTGTGAAACTGTGTTGTCTGTGACTGTCACACAAGAACAGATAACAATGGGGAGGATGTGTGTGTGTGAGATAAGCATCCTTACACAAATAATACAGAGGACATCAATCAGAGATCTGACACACGACTGATGTAGGGTGCATATTGGGAAGCTGTGCAAACTGATATACCTGAATATGAGTGTACTCTCAGCAGAGGTCTCCAGCATGGTGGCCACAGGTAAAGGATCATGATAAACATTACTAGAACCAACCACAATCATGGACAATAGCTGAATAATACCACTGCTAATCCCATGCCTATGACATAACATGTGTGATATGGAGTGAACAGATGAGCCTGCATACACACTGGACAACTAGTATGATACGTCCATGTTCTAAGGGGGTAAGCAACTACACTGTCCTGCTACTGTAATATCTGCAGGAGATGTTAGGAGGGGCACTGCTGTACTTGTATGTGACAGTATGGCCAATGCAAGCTACTTGCCTTGTGTGCATGGCATATATCTATGGCAAAATACACACTGTCACAAGTAATATACATGTCAATGTTGTCAAGCACCTATGCATGCAGTGTGTGCATAAGGTGAAAAGGTAGCAACATCAGAAAGTCATGTATATTCCCCAGAAAGAATATCTAGTTATGGACAATAAGCTGTGTGACAGTGCACTGTGACAAAGGTGGTACATTTCAGTTACACATCACTGGAACATGGGTAGTGAGGCACATTGCGAAGGGTGCATTGTACTCAGTTACTGATGTGATGAAGGCTGGAAACAATGATATTAGTAAGCCCTCTGATGTGCATTTCCTTCACATACCCAGTACTTGTATTACAGACAAGGGAGTAGTCAGCACTGTGACCACATGCTGGTGGAAGTAACACTTACCCTGCATGACAGGACACAGGTCACACACCTAGTGGTCTGATTATAGGGTGTGATGTCTACATTATATTTGGGTGGTGTGTCTGTTTTCTGATGAAACACATCCCTCTATGTGTCTCGTCAATGCAGCTGTTATCATGGCTGTGGATGAAGTCTCTGGTATGTGTTGATATTGTGTGCTTTGTACTAATATCACAGTTGGAGTCAATGATTGGCCACAAGCTGTAGTACTTCAGGCAGCTGTTTGGACACAACATATGCATGTCATCTGTGATGTCCATTGCTTAACTAAGGGGCAGACAAGGGCCTATCAGACACTCCTCATGTACAGACCTAATCACTGGACCTGAGATATATGTCATGTCACACATTTCAGCATAGTGAGATGCCACATATGTCATACAATGGTCTACCCATTTGGTGATATAGCTGTTTATGGCCACATGTGACAGTGCTGATTGAATACCACAGTATGACTTGTCAAATGCCTTCACCTATTCAAGTTCCACAAGATGATATTCTTGTCATCATGCAGGCCTTTGATGACCTCTTTGAGGACGTCTGTCAGATGCAAAGGACTTGATGTAGCAGTAACAACTCACACAGGTCTGTTGCATACACCTGGGATATTATGAGTAAATATGTAGAAGAGGTGCATGATGACATGTTAGTCCACTGCACAGTGGACTAACATGTCATCATGCACCTCTTCTACATGTTTACTCATAATATCCCAGGTGTATGCAACAGGGATATTATGAGTAAACATGTAGAAGAGGTGCATGATGACATGTTAGTCCACTGCACAGTCAAGGATAGTCAGGATGTCACTATACATGCATGCATCAGGTGCTGACCCCCCAATGCAAGTAGGTGCATGCTAGTGTATACCCTTGTATGGGAACATAGGCCGTGTGGAGCATGTGTTGAACTGTGTATTCAACCATATCAGGAAGGTGTATGTGCTAGTTCATGCCATAGGTGATCTGTGACGTTGTCACACAACACTGATTCCATGTGATAGGCCTGGAGGAAGGTAAGGCAGTGCATACTGCCTATTGTGATCTGGCCTAGGGTTTTGACACAATCACACATACAGATATCATTGAGAAAACCCTGAAGCTGGGGATTAAACTTTACATCAGTTGATGTTTAAACAACTGACTCACTGACAGAACACATCATATGACAGATGGTAAACCAACCTGTACCAGTAGAGCTATCACCATTGGCAAACCCCAGGGATCTGTGCTTGGCCCTTCACTGTTTGAACTGTTTTTCTTGACAGTTCATGCTGAAGTATATGGTCTTTGGCTTACCAAGTTTGCTGACTCTTGCATATCATGTGCAATAAATTGAGTCCACCAATGGTGATAGCATAGTACAGGAGGTGCTAACACACGCAACCAAATGGTGGCAAAGGCACACAATCTATAAATAACTGCAGAAATGTGTGCTTGTATTGTTTGTATGAAAAGTGGAGGTCCATGTTAATCACAGCATTGACAACAGCCCTAACATGCAGAAACCCAGTGATGCAAGCACTGGGAATGATAGCAATCTTGCCAAGGCCTTTGACACCATCCCCCACTCTGGAATCATAGATAAACTTACTAAGCTGGGTATTAATCCCTACGTCACCCAATGGGTTGCTAACTGGCTTACTGATAGAACCCACACTGTAAAAGTAGCCAACTCCAAATCCAGCTCCAGACAAGTGACAAGTGGAGTACCTCAGGGTTCAGTCCTAGGACCGCTCTTGTTTGTCATCTACTTCTCTGAAGTACAGGCCAACACTAAGGGACTCTGGATAACAAAGTTTGCAGATGACTGCAAACTGGGAGCCATAATTGAATCCCCAAATGATGTGGATACTCTACAAAAGGGCCTTACAGAAACAGATGCTTGGTGCCAGAGCCATGGGCTCAAGCTCAGTGCCAAGAAATGTATAGTTATCCCCTTTGGGAAAAAACATGTATCCGTGAATTACCATATAGGTGGCAGTACACTAAACACTGAAAGTTTGATAAGAGACTTAGGGACACAGGTGGACAGTGGTCTCACATTCGATAACCACATTGTCACAACAGTCAGGAAATCCTTCTATGTGGCACACCCCATCACTAAGGGCTTTTCATCCAGAAAAAATGAGGTCATTGTCCCACTGTACTCATCCCTCATTAGACCCATTATAGAATACGATGCCCCATTTGGTATGTACCTCTCAAGACATCTGCAACAACTGGAAAGGCCACAGAAATACCTCACTAAAAGAATCACAGGCCTAAAGCAGATGCCCTACGCTGACCACCTTAACAAAACTCCAGCTATACTCTGTTGCATATCATCTACTTAGAGGTGATCTTTGCTTAACATACAAGGCCATGTCAAACCCAGAGCTGTTGGACATGCTACACTTAAAGAAATCCCAACCCCTCAGAGCCACACGCTCCAGGGATCTAAACCTTGTCATCACAATAAACAAAACATGCTGGAGGGATAGGTTCCTGACCCAGAGACTCCCCAGACTCTGGAATAGATTGCCCATACATGTCAAGCAGAGTGCCTCTTTGGTCCTCTTCAAAAGGAACCTTGACGATTGGATGGGAGAAAGGAAATTCACCCCGGGGATCACATCAGTCGCCCTGCTAGACAGGGGTCCAGGGAAGTAAATAGTGTGGGAAGAAATAGCCAGGGAATTGTTATGGCTAGGCTTGTATAGGCCCTAGGGCTGATAGCCTAGTACCAACCTATGAACCTATGAACCTATGAACTTTGACTACCAAGTGTTCACACTGCTATTGAAATCCTATGTTGTGCACATCATAAGCCACAGCATCACATTGGCATCTTAGGACTGTATGACAACACTTTAGTCAAACCGCATTGCAGTACTAATGCAGTATAATGCTGTTTTTACATATATCTCACCAGACAGATGTAGCAGCTGGAGAGACTACAGGGATTTCACAGCAAGCTAACACAGAGCCTACACACCATGTCATGATATATGTGCATAGATTAAAAGCCATGTCATTGTAAACTTTACTGTATAGATTGAGATTACTTCTGCCTGGCCCACAGACAAGTCTCTGGTCCTGCTCTGGTGGGAGTATCGCATATCTAAAAGTGCAATAGATCTGATGACATCAGCAGTGTCTGTTGAGGACAAGACAACAGTGTCCTACATGGTGGTGTAAAATGCTGTCTGATGTCAAGCAACAACTCCCACACACAAACACACACACCCAGCTGACTGCAGTGAGAATAGAACTGCTACCGATCCAAATACACAGGCTACAAACATAGTATTTTACGCAAGTGCCACAGCTCAAGTCTGCCTTGGAGAGTGTAAGAAAACACTTTATAGCGGAAAGCATCCGCAGTAGTGTCTGGTGAGTAAAAAATGTAATAAGAGTGTCCCACATGTTGGTGTAAAAGGCTCCCCGTAATGTCCAGCATAAGCACAAACACACACACACACACACACTCTCTTCCACTTGACTGCAGTGAGAATAGAACCCCTACCTATCTAAGTACACAGCCTACAGAACACAGTTTTTAACTCAAGTGCTACAGCTCAAGTCTGATTTCTACAGGACTGCAGGTGAACTTATATTAGATGCCATCAGCAGGCCATTTAGGAGACAATTGGTTTGGAGGCCTGTATGAAATTGATGTGTAGCCATGAACATGTAATTAGAGAAGTAACTGTATGATACAGATGTCTGCTCTGCTGTCTAGACACACACACACACACACACACACACACACACACACACACACACACACACACACACACACACACACACAGTCAAATGCAGTGAGAACAGACCCCCTATCTATCTAAGTGCACCCACTACAGAACACAGTGCTTACAGCAAGTGCCACAGCTCAAGTTTGATTTAAACAGGAGTACAGGTGAACTTATAATAGATTACATCATCAGACCATGTGGGAAACGAGATTGGGAGGCCTGTATGAAATGGATAGGCATGAACAAGTATCAAAATACTGGCAATCCATGTAATTGGAGAAGTAACTGTAGGATACATATGATTCCCCATTCTGGTATTATAGAGAGGCTCACCAACCTGAACATAAACCTCTACATCACAAAATGGGTTGCCAATTGGCTCATGGATAGAACCCACATGGTGAGAGTTGCACGCTCTAGGCCCAACTCTAAACCAGTTACAAGTAGTGTCCCCAGGGCTCAGTCCTGGGACCCCTCCTGTTCGGTATATACTTCTCAGAGGTACAGCCAAGCAAAGGAGGACTATGGCTGACCAAGTTTGCAGACAACTGCAAACTGGGGACAATAACTGACTCTCTGGCTAATACAGACATCCTTCAGAAGGGTCTCACTAAGACGGATACCTGTTGTCAAAATCATGGCCTCAAGCTAAATGCCAAAAAGTGCATAGTCATCCCCTTTGGAAAAAACAAAGTACCCATGAACTACCACATATGTGGTAGTCCCCTAAATAAAGAAAATGTAATAATGGATCTGGGGACCCTAGTAGATAGTAATCTTTCCTTTGATAATCATATTGCCCCAGTGTTTAGAAAATCCTACTATGTGTCCCACCTAATCACAAAAGGGTTCGCATTTAGAATAAAAGAGGTTACTGTGCCCCTCTACTCATCACTCATCAGACCCATCATAGAGTACAATGCCCCATTTGGGATGTACCTTACAAGACACCTGCAACAGCTGGAAAGACCACATAAGTACCTCACCAAGAGGATTACTGGCCTCAAACAGATGCCCTGTGCAGCCTGACTGAAGAAACTCCAACTGTAATCGGTTGCATACTGCTTACTCAGAGGTGATCTGTGCCTGACATACAAGGCCATGTCCAACCCAGAATTGATGGACATGCTCCACCTAAAAAAAACAAATCCCCAAGAGCCACATGCTCTAGGGATCTAAACCTCACCACAATGATAAATAGGATGTGCTGGAGGGATAGATTCCTGTCCCAGAGACTCCCCATGCTTTGGAACGGGATTCCAATCTACATTAGGAAGAGACCCTCACTAACGCTCTTCAAGAGAAACCTTAACGAGTGAATGGGAAACAGAAAATTCACCCTGGGGGATCACTGCAGTGGCTCTGCTGGACAGAGGCACAGAGAACTAATGGCAATGCTGGACAGAGGCACAGGGAACTAATCTAAGGGGGTGGCAAAAGCCAACACATTCTGGCTAGGCTTATAGAAGCCCTCGGGCAGATAGCCTAGTACTTACCTATGAACCTATGTCTGCTCTTATGTCTAGACACACACACACACAGTTGACTGCAGTGAGAATAGATCTCCTTCCTAAGTACACAGACTACAGATCACAATACATTACACAAGTACCACAAACAAATCTGATTTATACAAGAGTGCAGGTGTACTTATAATAGATGACATCAGCAGGCCATGTGGTTGACAACAGGTTTTGAAGCCTGCTTAGGCACATAATTTCATAAGTTTATATTAGACTACTAGCTTAATAGCACTAGAGTCTTTAGAAGCCTAGCTGTGTAAAAAACTCATGTAACATTATTGAGCATAGTCTGATGGTCATTTTTAACTGAACACATTTGTGAGCAGAACCAACTGGTCCTGTCCATGAGGTTCATATTTGCCAGCCCAGAGGTGAATTTACAATCACCCATCTAGTTGTCAAGGCTGTGCTTGAATAGGGCCATTGATGAGCACTGCTTCTCATGCAGTGGGAGCCTGTTAGAGATGAGTGTGAATCATTGTGGGATATCTCTGTCTCCCCAGCATGTTCTGTTTATGTCACATGCAAGGTTGAGAACTCTGGGGCAAATTATACTTGTCCTTTTTGAATTGCAGATGTCCATCATTTCCAGAAGGCTAGGGTCTGACTCTGCTTTGTGAGGCAGCCATAGGTCACCTCTCAGCAGCCTGCATGATACCGAGTGCAGTGGCAGATATGTCAGTCTTTCCATGTATGTCATGTTTGGAGGCGGGGAGTATCCCAGGCACAGCCCTGTTTTCTCTGCAATTACCACAGGTGCCTGGTGAGGTACAGAAAGATGTGAGTATTATACTCCATGATTGGTGTGATAAGGGTAGTGTACAGCAGAGGTATGAATACTCTGTCCTTGGATGTGATGTCCATATGTATGATGTGTGCAATGCAGATTGTGTGTGTCACTGCTATGGGCACATAGAGATGAAAGTGTAGATTGCTATTAACATGTGTTCCCAAGTCTCACAACACTGGGCTTGAGCTTGGGGGGGGGGGTGCCATTTATATCATAATTAGCAGGGGTACTTCATTGACAAAGGTGATATAGAGTCATTGTATGCTTAAAGTTCAGTCCATGAGTTTGTCACCAATCATCAGTCTGTGTTAAACCCTACTGTAATATATTATCATCATTGAGGATTCGCTGTTAGTGTGTCCAGTTAACAATCATCTACACACTTGGTAAACCACAGGCCATCTACTGTTGCCTGTGTTTCAGGGAAGTATTTCCCAAAAGGTTTACTATCATATGTTCGAATCAAACTCTGTCGACTGCACTTTTGTCGAACAAGAAAATTTGAAAACGGTAATGTCGAACACCAAAAGCCAACCTAGGAATGGGTTTTAACATAGATCGAGATGGGGGGAGGTTTGTAGTTCGGCAATAACAGTGAACATCTATCTCAACCCATGTTAAAACCATTCCTAGGTTGGCTTTTGGTGTTTATTACCATTTTCGAATTTCCGTGTTCAACAAAAGTGCAGTCGATGGAGTTCGAATCGAACATATGATAGTAAACCTTCCCAAACATTTGAAGTCCCAGCACAGATCCTTGTGGTATTCCATTGGTGAGTGGGCTAATGGTTGAGGTGCAGTCCCTAACTTTGAGAGTGTGTGTTCTGTCGTTGATCCAATTGACTATCCATTTAGTACTTGAGTCGATCCATGTTGTGTTTGTCAAGGGTGGATCCTGCCTATTAAACCTCGTGGAATTATTTGATACTGACCCCAAAGACTTGGATGACAGATAACAGGACATGCTACCTATGTTCAGTTATCCAAGGCCTTTAACAATTATCTTCCAGTCATTTCTTATAGTGAAAGTACCCCATCTCAGAATAAAGCCATACAGTACTAGCTGAATAGCCAACTGGCTCACCAACAGAACACACACTCTCAAAGTTGAGACTACAACCCCCTACACACACTAGCCACTTATCAATTGAATAACCCAAGGTTCTGTGCTGGGTCATAAACTTTGTGGATGCTACTTCCCTGAAGCACAGGCAGTGGTAGGTGGCCTGTGGTTTACCACGTTTTCAGATAACTGTTAATTGGACATACTAGAGACAAATTATTGGTGCCAAACTCACAGACTGAACACTACAGCAAAAAATGCCTCATTGTCCCCTTTGGTAATGAAATACCCCTGCTGAGTATAATATACATAGCATACCTCTCAGCTGAAACACAGTGTTGTGAGACTTGTGAACACATGTTCATGGCAATCTGCACTTTCATCACTATGTGTCTATAGTGGTGAGACACACATTCTGCATTGCTCACATCATATATATGGACATCACATCCAAAACCAGAGAGGTCATAGCTCTGTTGTACTCCACTCTTATCAGACCCCTAATTGAGTGTAAGGCTAACTTATGTCTGTACCTCACCAGACAACTGCACCAACTGGAGAAAAAATAGAGGTTTGTGGCTGGGAAAATGCAGGTTCTCCAAACATCACATACATGGAAAGACTACAAGACCTGTCACTGTACTCAGGTTCTTGCAAGCTGCTGAGAGGTGACCTATGCCTGACCTACTAAAAAAATCTCAGATCCTGCCCTACTATAAATTGCTAGACATCTGCAAATGAAATGGGACAGGAATAACTTTGGCCATGGTTCTCAACCTAGTCTGTGACATAAACAGATCATGCAAGGGAGACAGATATATCCCCCAGTGACTCACACTCCCCTGTTATATGCTCCCACTGAGTGTGAAGCAGTATTCCTCAAGGACCCTGTTCAGGTACAATCTTCACTAATGGTTGGGTGATTGTAAAGTCACCTTTGGGCTGGCACTTATGTCCCTCAGAGCCAGACCCATTTGTTGTTGCTCACAAAATCACTCTGCTAACAGTGTCCATCAAAATATGCTTAATAAGGATACTTGTGTTTTTACAACACTAGACTTCTATTGCCTCATGTGTACTGACAACCATGTACTTGTAAAACTTATAAATACAGTATATGAAAGATACAACTATACAATGAATCTAGAATGAATGCTCTCTCTCTCAGCTAACAACAAACCAGACATCAAACAGTTTGTCAACACACACTTCACCTCTTCAACAGACCAAGTGCATAGCACATAGCCCCATCTATGCAGAGGTAGTGATTAGAAGTTTACCAAAAGAGCAGAGTCCTGGCAAATGCAAACCTTCTGCACATATTATGGTTCCAACAGAACCCACATAAAAATAAATGTATCAGTGTATCACCCATTAAGCCCTTAAGGAAAATACTTGAAAACCAATGTCTTGGTCATAGATGAATTCATAGTGAGACATACAGATGTCCTCCTCACCAGGATGAAGAAGGAAAAATCTATGGCCAGCTGTCTGCCAGGTGCCAGGATCTACAAAGTCATGTACACACTCAAGTTTCTCAACAACAAGCATAGTTGCACCTCTGTCGTACTCCACGTTGAAGTTAATGACTTGAGGTGTACGTCACTGGACTATATCAAGAGAGATATGACTAAGCTCTCTTGACTATCTGTCCCAGGCAGGTATGTCTGTAGCCTTAAGCAGCATTCTACCTTCACCCAGGATGATGCCTCATTACAACAAAATAATTATCGACTTCAGCAATTGGCTTAGCTACTGGTGTCAGTCCAGGGGGATCCAGTATTTGTCAGCCTGGGATGATATGGTCAACAGACCACACTGCTTTGCCAGGGATGGTCTTCATCTGTCACCTCTTGCCTTATAGTTACTATCTAACATACTTGCCTCCCCCATAGTACCTCTTTTAGACAATGTCATAAAAACAACATTTCTGATGTAAAAATATCCTAAAAAGACAAACTAAAGTTTATGCTGCTGAATGCTAGGAGTGTAACTCAGAAACTACAATGAATGGAAGCATTACTTATTAGGGAAGCTGTTGATGTTTATGTAGTCACAGACACATGCTTTAAGGCCACAGAGAGTACTCCAGCTGTAAAAGGCTAAAATGCCTTCCACACATTCAGGCCTCAAAATGAACATAAAGGAAACAAAGGAGGAGGTGTCTTGGTCTTCATGAAAGATAAATACATCTCAAGACTTGTTAAGCAGTATGACTCCCTAGACTTACTCCAAGTCCAACTAACTGTAGGAACAACCCCGCTCCACATCATTATTAGCTACAGGTCCACCAACACGAACAATGAAAACCACACAATGCCTTCTTGGACCTATTTGAGTCACTCATAATACAGCCAAACACCCCAGGCATGGGTGACTTTAACTATCCTTCCATCGATTGGCATATATGTATATGAGCTCAAACACACTCACCTTAAGGTTCCTGCACATTGTAAACACAAATGCTCTGGAACTGATAGTCTGCACCCTCACAAGGACTGGAATGTTCTTGACCTGTTACTCACCAACATGGGAAATTGCTTCACCACTCCACATGTGTGAGACCCTCACTGGATAGGTCTGACCATAAATCTGTCAGTTTCAATGTAAAATAATACCTGCCCCCCCCCACCCCACAGGATCCAAAAGGTTGAAAAGTTTCTCCAAAGCAAACTATAGCTTCCTAAATGACAGCATGCATAGTTTCAAACCTCCTGCCATCACTGACAGTAAAGACTCCTATATGGAGGTGTACAGAACTGCTCTGCATAAGCAGCTTTACAAGTATTTCCTCCCCATTACAACAGGTATTCCTCAAGGCTCCATCTTAGGTCCCCTTCTCTTCAATGTCTTTATCAATGACCTTTTTACTTCCTGCAAAGAATCTTCACTAATTCAATATGCTGATGACTCTGCACTTATCTCTATCTCAAACAACATCTCCAACCTCCATACCCTAACCCAACATGCCTTTCAATCCACTGAACAATGGCTTTCACTCAACCTACTGATCTTTAACCCCAAAAAGACTAAACTCCTACTCTTCCTTCCCCGGTCTCTTACTCACCATAAATGACCTTTGCTATTAAATCTTCTAATAACACAACCATCCAACCTGATACCCACACAAAACTCCTAGGGGTCATTGTTGATGACAAATTAAAATCCAACCTACACACACTCCAATGTGTAAAAAAAAACACACCAGAAACTAGGCCTACTGTATTGGGAAAAAAAAATCTAACCCCTGAAGCTAGACTCACCCTAGGACAGGCACTCCTCCTTCCCTCCCTCCTATATGCTGCTCCAGTTCTTACCAACATCCAGGCCATCACACTGAATAAACTCCAACAAACTTACCACAAAATAGCTAGATTCATTACTAACTCCCCATACAATTCACACCACTGTATTGCATTAAACTCTCTCCAATGGCTTGAACTCCCCCAACAACTGCTACTATCTCAGTTTCTTATGTTGCACTCTATTCTCTACAAGCCCTCTTTCTGTCCATCTCTTGCTTCCTTAATTTCTACCTATACTCCATCTTGGACCCTCCATACCTCAAACCAGCAGCTACTGGACATCTACCATCCTAAGAAATCTGTAAGCAAAATGCTATATAAATACTCTGTAGCCCATGCCTGGAACAAACTTCCACTGGAAATATGCTCCATTACCCACTCCTCTCATTTTAAAAACGAACTAAAAATCTTACCAACTCAACTCCAAGACTTGCCTCTACCATGACCCTACCTAGCCTCCTTAAACTCCATTCACAGGACTTTTACTTCTCCACTTTGCATAATCTCCTTGTAAATTTCCATATACTGATTTCAATCAGTCTAAGACTATCTTAAGAAGAAAATTGTTTTCAACTTTGTACTTAATTATACTATCCATGTAAAATATTATGTTATGATTTTTTTTTTGCTTTATGTATGCTTTCTACTATATATATATATATATATATATATATATATATATATATATATATATATATATACTGACCTTTTTCTGTATTCATTACAGCTTATGTTTATCGCATCTGTCTCTCAAATCTGTATTAACTCACATTTTGCTTTAGCTTTGTAATATACTATTAATGTCTATGATTGGAGCTTTTCTACTCGGGTCTCCACTGAAAATGGGCCACAGTCCCAGCTGGACTAACCCGGTTAACAAATGTCAATAAATAAATAAATAAACTATAGACTTAGCCATGCCAGAATGGATCAAAACTTGTTCATGAAAAAACAAGCCTCCTTGGTGGACATCGACCGTAAATACATTATACAACATGTGAAAGAACTGATGTCCAGCAGAAGAACACCCTCCATAGCCTGAGCAAGCAAATAAGATATCTTGTAAAGTCCTCTAAAGCTAATTACAAAATTAAATTAACATCCGTAGCTATGGTTGATCACAAGACATTCTTTAACTATGTCTGTAATGTAAAAGGGAAGACCCAGCTTTGCATCAAATTCATAGTGGATGGTACCAGTCATACTTAACCTGAGACATCAGAAACCTGCTAGCAGACAGGTTTCACAAAAATCTCACAGTCCTATTTACAGCAATCATACCCCAAAGCATCCCTGTCACAGTTATTATCTTCAAAGAACGGGTCATAATTGCACTCACCAAGGACAAAAACACAGCCTCTATGGGACTGGAAAACATCAGAGAGTGCTTACTAAATGTTGTAAAGCAAGAGTTAGCTGAACCGCTGGGTAATGCCTTCAACTGCAATGTAAGGACTGGCTTTGTCCTGGCAGAGTGGAAAACAGCAACCATACTCCCCTTGCACAGAAGTTGTCCCTCAACTGACCCAGGGAACTATAGACCCATAAACATGACCTGCATTGTCTGTAGGGCCATGGAGAGAATCATCTTGGACCTTATCAACAAGGACATTGGTGACCTTCAAATTATTGATCTGATCCAGTATGGCTTCATTAAGGGCAGATCATTCCTGTTAAGCTTAGTGGAATTCTTCAAGAATGTCATCAAAGCACTGGATGAAGGGAAATCAGTACATACTGCCTATCTCAACTTGGCCAAAGGTTTTGACACAACCCCCACTCAGCTATCCATGATAAACTCACCCAGCTGGGGATTAACAAATACATCATTAAACAGGTAGCCAAGTGGCTCACCAACAGAATGCATACAGTCATAGTTGGGGATTCCATCTCTACCACCAGACCTGTTACCAGTGATGTACCACAATGGTCTGTGCTGGGCCTACTACTGTTTGTAATCTATTTCTCAGAAATTCAGTTGATAACAGATAGCCTGTGGCTAAGGAGCTGCATCAATATTTTTCAGTTTTAATAACATTAGTCCCTTCATTTAATGGCCTACCTAAAATACATAAGAACCTCTTGAGACCTCTGTTTAGACCCATTGTAGCAAGGGCAGGCTGGATGATGGAGCCAATCTCCATATATGTGGAAAAACATCTTCGTCTTGTAGTTAAAATATAAACTACTGTTTTAAGAGATTCAGAGCATTTTTTAAAAGATTTGTACACACTCTTTAAAGAGAATACATTTTATTGATATATCTACATTGTTGTTGATTACTATGGATGTGACCTTATTATTTACATCCATTCCTAATAAAGAAGGGGTGGAGGTGGTAAAAAGGATTTTTCTTAAGGAAGGACTTTATGATCCTAGTAAAGTGGAGTTTTTGTGTTCCCTTATGACCTTGATATTGGAGTTTAATGTATTCACTTTTGCAGGCAATTACTATAGGCGAGTTTCTGGCATAGCTATGGACACGTCATGCGCCAAAAGCTATGCCAACCTGGTTATGGATGGATTGGAGATAGATTATATTCTAAATTCACCATACAGTAGTTATACTAGATTCTGTCGTTGTTTTGTGGACAAGTTGCTCCTGCTATGAACAGGAACGCAGGAACACTTTCTTTCTTTTTTGGAATTTGTGAATGGCAGTAAACCTTTTTTGAAATGTACTTATAAATGCTCTTTACATTCAGTAGATTTCTTAGATTGTGTGGTGTTTACAGATCAACAGGGAAATCTTCCAGCAAGAATGTATAGGAAGGACTGCTTTTGTCTCACATATGTGCATAGAACTAGTATGCACCCCAAACATGTTTTCAGCAATGTATTGAAAGGACAGATGGTTAGGACCAGTAGACTTACTGTGAATGATATGGACTTTGATAATAGTTTAGAACAGATGGGACATGAGTTCCAACAGGGGGGATATAGAGTAAGTGACAGGACACAAGAGATATTGAAGAGATATAGGGGTATAGCAGCTAGACCATATTTCTCTACACCATGGATAGATGATAGGGTAGATAAGGTTATACTGAGTGAAGTGCGGTTTATGTTGACCTGTTCCACAGAAGATCACCAGCTGAAAGATATTTTTGGAAATATTGGCATGTATTACATGCAGACTCCAGGATAGTAGGTTTAGTTGGAATACAACCTAAATATGAGTACAACAATAAAAGATCACTTAAGTATAGGTTATGCTATTCAAAGATCACTGAGTGTTGAGATGATATTGAGGGTGACTATGGGACACATAAATGTGGAAAATGCGGGTGTTGTAAATGTATAGATGAAACAGATATGTTTACACATCCATTTACTGGGCAAGAATATAAATTGAAGGCCCGAGCTGACTGTAACACCAAGGATTTGATTGATTTAGCTAGATGTGTAAAATGCTCATCATTTTATGTGGGCAAGACCAACAGGTGGCTGAGAGAAAGGGTTTGAGATCACCTATATTGTGCCTGCAGAGGTTTGAAATATAGTGCCATAGCCAAACTTATTAGTAAAATGGGGAATGAACATAGTTTTAAATTCCTAGTCATTTGGTCTTGCTGTCAAATGACAGGAAAGGGGATATAGTTAATATAACCGAACAAGCAGAACTTAGATGGATTCGGAGGCTGAGGGCACATTTGAGCCCAGGGTTGAATGGCTACATTTTGATTAAACCCACTTTAGAAGCATGGAGGTTGAAAAGATGATTGTCTTGGACATGTATATATAGTTTTGTGTATTTTTAGTTGCTTTGTATGTATTTTGGGTATAATATTTCATTTTATTTCATTTTATTTTATTTTTTATATATTATTATAAAGTGTTTTCATGTATTTTATATGTATATGTTGTTCAAAATATAGCTTAGAGTGTAGTCATGCTGCTTCTAGAATTTGGTCACTATATAGTTAACAGGGAAGTGATATGTTGCTTAGCTACAAAGAAATGCACATTGTTCCTATTAGATGTTTAGATTTAAGAGGAAGAAATAAATGTGGAGTATTTTATGGTGTGTTATGATCTGATGAAACAAAAGCATTTGTGAAAGTGCTTATTGAAATAAAATTACCCTTTGGTTTTATGCCGTGGTGGTTTCTTTCAATTTTTTTCTGCTCTGTGAAGTTTGGATTTTATACATTTTCTTTGTTGTTCTCAGAGCAGTTCAATGTCTGGATTCTTTTGTGGAATTAGATACTACAGAATTGGCTTATATACATAAATTATTGTTGTCAAAGACACAGACAAACTTAACTCAAAAACATGCACTGCAAATGTCAGTATTAATAATACCCCTAAGTTCCAACCCACTGGTGATAGAATTGGGAATGCAGGTTGATAGCAACGTCAAGTTTGATCATCATGTGCCCACAGTGGTAAGGAAGGTTCTTTACATTGCAGACTGCATAGGTAAGGGCATAGCATCCAAGACTAAGGATGTTATCAATCCACTGTACTCGTCCCTCATCAGACCAATAAGAGAGTACAATACTCCCTTTTGCGTGTACCTCACCAGACACCTGCAGCAGCTGCACAGACCTAAAAGGTTTCTCACCAAGAAAATCCAGGGACTAGGGACTTCAACATATGACCTACATGGATAGACTGAAGACACTGTCAATGTACTCTGTATCATATATACTGCTGAGAGGAGACTTCTTCCTGTTCTACAGAGCACTCTTCAACCCTGCCTTAATGGAAATGCCGCACCTTTGCAAATCAAATGGGACAAGACTCATTCACTGTAGGGACCTTAACCTAGCCTGCAACATTAACAGGACATGCTGGAGAGACAGATTTGTTTCCCAGAAATTGCCACTGTCATGGAACAAACTTCCAATTCACATGAAACTGAGCTCCTCAAAGACTCTATTTAAGTGTAACTTGGAAAATTGGATGGGAAATTGTAATATTACTCCATGGATTTCACCTATTTCACCCTTGCAGGAGCAACTAGTACTGATCATGGATTTGTAAATATGGACAACATATCTTGGTCTATAAGGGAACAATGGTATAACTTAGCTAGGCTTGAAAAGGCCCTACAGCCATTAGCCTAGTATCCTCCAATGAACCATTGAACTTAGGGCCATTATGGTAGTAGCCTCATATGAACCTATGAATCTATAAACCTATGCAGGCCAGCCACCATCTTGTCTCACACACATCCTGCTGATGTCTTGCACTATAATTCAGCTGCAGTCTTACAAAAGCCAGACTTGTGCTTCTGAAGTCTATGTTCTTAGATAGGTAGGGGGCTCTATTCTCACTGCAGACAACTGTGTGTTGTGTTTGACATTACAGAGAGCCTTTTACTGCAGCATGTGGGACACTGTTATTACCACATTCTCAAAAGACACTGCTGATGTCATCAGCTATATCAAATTTTTGGGCATACAGTCATCCCATCAGGGCATGGTCAGACACTGGCCTGGAGGCCAGGCAGATATCACCTCATCCTATACCAGACAGATTACAAAGACATGTTTTTTAATCTATCCACATACATCATGGCATGTGTGACGATAACAGGTACTGCCAGTACAGCTAGCTGGACTTCTGTAAATAATTAAATGTATTTGTGAATATCAAACTGATTTATACAAGATGCTTATGTTACAAATGCATTAGAACTGTATGTCATGTGTATATCAAACTGATTTGTACAGACGTTTATGTTGACAAGGTATTTGTAAAGTACTTATGTTTGAAATGTATGCACGGTGTGCCTTACTCGAGAGAACAGAAATGTGCATGCACTATTGTAACTGAAAATGTATGTGCTTTAACAGGAAACAGGAAGACAGGAAGTTAACCTCAGTCCAGCAAGCTTTAAAATATATCTGAAATTAGATCACTTTATGGGCTAGGTGATAAAGATGCACTCTCACAGGTTTCAGTGCAGACAGAGACAGAAAGTCTGTACTAGGAAGCTTTCTGTATTGTTTTTGTGGCAAAATAATTACTACTCTGAAAGCATGGTGGTATGAAATTGTTTTATGACTTCAAGCACCTGCACCAGATCTGAGCAAAAGCCCTTGTGTGTGTATTTTTACAAGTAGATGCTAAATCCTGCCAGCTTCCAGCAATGGGGATTTGCATGACAACTAGAAGTCAGATGACCAGAAGTGATGTCATTCTGCAAGCCACCCCAGAAGTAATATTTTAGATATTATTTTGAGAAGTCTCTTAGTGATACAGAGTATTCTGTTTGGAGCCTGACTAGAGAGACTGCTCACGTATTTCATCTTGTCTTGCCCAAGTAAGTTATTAGGGAATAGTATAATTTTCTTAGATTTAGTCAGGAATATAGTGAAGCTTAATTTAGATATTGTTTTTCTTTATTTGTCTGAGTCTGTCCTTCAATGTAATTTTAACTATTTCAAGTGGATTTTGAACTCTGATGTCACTGTGAATAGATATTTAGTGTTGTCTTGTTCTTTTATTATTCATTATTAAATATATTTCAACCTTTCATTGTGGCTAATCTTTGTAGAGAAAGTTTTGAGAATATTTGCATATTTATTTGGTGACACTGTGTGGGCTACTCCTAACAGCCTTGCTCTTAGTCAAACTACAATTCGTATTAGTATTAATATTACACAGTAAAATTGGACACCCTTTGTTAAGGGCCTTACAGTAGCTGGTGAGGGCTTCTGGTTGCACTAAACTTGTGCTAGCTTTTCCTAGGAGAGAGAGTATGTGTGTGTGTGTGTGTGTGTGTGTGTGTGTGTGTGTGTGTGTGTGTGTGTGTGTGTGTATCTGCAAATCAAGTCTCAAAGTGTGCATGTCAGCTAATTGGCAGGGACACAAAGCACTGGTTGAACAAAGAGAGTGTTGGAGGATTTGGCTTGGAACCCTGCATAAGGACTCTACTCTATATTTGTGCCAGTGGGGAGTCTTATTGTGGCTCTGGAGAAAGAGAGAGGAACCAGCCCCTGGACTGACTGTGTTCCCTTTGAGCTCTTAAGGGACATTGTGCTTGGTTGTGCTTGATACAGAGAGCTGCATCTTGCAATACTGTGTGTGTGTTTTCCTCCCAGTGGACATTCCCACAGGTGCCAGTGGTGAGGATTCAGACTCCTTGATTACTGGCCCAGAGGTGGGGTGACACAACATGGCTTGTAGGCCCTGTGTTATCTTCTATGAAAGCCCTGTGGTCTATCCAGCTGCTACATGTGTCTGTTGAGGTACATGAGATTTTGACTGCAGTGCTGTCATCCAGTCCTATGATCTCAATATGATGGTGTGACTTATGATGTGTACCATACGTTTGCCCTATAAGATCATTAAAGAGATAGGTTAGAAAGTAATGATATACTATGAAGTTTCTGACTTTGCAACCCTGCCAAGAGCATTCACTATAACATAGTGAAATTTTGATGCTATTAACTGTCTAACTTTCCAAGGCCAAAATATGTCAAAGGTACAATGAGCAGTTTCACAACACAAATGCAGATATACTAAGCACTAAGTTAGCTATGCACCCTGAGAATCAGACACAGCTTTTGTATCTCTGAATCCAAAAGACAGCAAACAGTGATATGTCACAATTAGCATCACTTGCACAGGGTGTTGTGGGCCTGGGGGGGGGGGCAGGCAGCCTTTTCTAACACAAAAGTCCAGTGAGAGTGTATGAATAAGAAAGAGAAGAAGGCAGCCATTGGGATAAAACAACAATTGCCAATGAGACAAAATGAGTAACTGTTGTGTATGTGTCTGTAGGGGTCATCCAGGTGAAATTGGTGTGAGTGCCTGGATGAACACAGCCAAGCTCCGTACTAGCTCTACATCTTAGTCTGTCAGACAGGTGTGAGCTGTGTATCACAGAGGTGGCAGTTCATCATTGTCATCCATAACCATGAGAACTGGCTCTGCCAGTAGTTGCACTGGCATGTTCTCACCCATGGTCAGATGCAGTGCTGCTACCTGAACATGACCGATGTGTGCTGGATGAGCTCCCTTCACTAGGATGCCTAGGACCACGATCCTATAACCTACCATGTCAGGGGGAAGCCAGCAGACTCACTGAGGGAGCAGTGGAGCTACTGCCACTATGGGGGCATGATCAGTCATGGCCCAGTTAGCTGAAAGCAGAAGATGAGGCTGACTTACACCTAAGCGGATGAAGTCCCCTCCCAGCAGATGTTCCATCACAGACACTGCTCGTTCCATGACAGACACCCCTCAGTCCATCACAGACACCCCTCATTCCAACAGGTCATTCATCCAATGCAGTGAATAAGCAATGCAGTGAAGGCAGTCAGACATGTCAGACTGTGCCACATCCGCAACCCTGAGCATTTGTCTGGAGCACCTATGGGAATGTTCCTGTGCCTGCATGACAGCCCTAAATATCTGTTGAGGGACATGGGAAGTGACACCTGCACTAAGTGAGGGAGGGACAGCAGGCCCCCTCTGAGCACCTCTAGGCATCATCCTGTGTGGCACCTCACCCACAATTTGCCTATGGACAGACTGAACAGACACTGAAGTCACAGTAGCCACACTTCCCTGATCTTTGTCCTTCCCCTCTACCTGTCTGATATCTGTGGGCTCAGTGGACTGGGTAGCCATAGGCCTACTGGCTGTGTCTGATGAAAATGCAGGGATAACTGTATGTCAACCTTGGTGTAAGATTCAACCTCTGCACCACTGGCTGTACCTCAGTTTGGCCACCTTCATTATCAGAGTCTGTGGATACACTGACATCAGGTGGCACAGGGCTCACACTCCCACTCTAATGATCACCCGTGAGCAAGAAACACAGGATTACATTAATATCTATACAAGTATAGTGCAAAATATGCTAACAGACTAACAGTGCTGTCACTATTACAGACAGTACAGCGATACATACAACAGGCCTGAGATCAATATCATGAACAACAAAATGTATTTAAGTTGCTCAGCAGTACTGACATAAAACATATTTGGTTTACCTTCTGCAGAAGGCATATTGCACTGTACTCTATATGGTCCTGGAAGAAATTAAGGAAGAGGTAAGGCAACATCTTCACAATTAACAGTAACCCAGGTGGTAATACTTTACCCCTGTATAGATGCATTGATGATACTTTGAACAAGTACTTGGCTGACAACTCCAAACTAATCTTATAACTGTAACAATCCTCAATTCCTCCCCAAAAAAAGACATACTAATAAAGAACTAACTTATTAATTTCAATTGTTTTACAATAGAACAGTACTCAATAGTTGAGATATCAAAGCTTATTGGCTGTGTACTGCTTGCATCAAACAGAGTCAGACCCGGATTAGCACTGTGGTAACTGCTGCATTTACAAGGTAAGTCCTGAACCTGGAGTGTATTGTTTAATAATATTATGGCATATACTTGTATTTCATCACTTGTTACAATAAGCAAGTAGAAGGTGGGAGAGTATTACAAACATTACCATAACATGTGACAGCAGAAACTTATTTGGCTTATATGCGTCCATTTCTAAGTACTAGTCCTCAGGCATCAAAGATTCACACAGTCATACCTCTCAAATGTACTGATGATTGCTGTCTGCCCTCAGTTTAGCACCATACATTTGTACTTGAAAATCATTAAAGAGAGAAGTTAGAAAGTAATGCTACACATTGCAGTTTCTGACTTCACAACCCTCACAAGATTAAACAACAGACAGGATGCAAAATAAGGAGAGTAACAAGAGCAGCATATCCTTGTCTGTGCCATAACAGTAACTCACCTTTGCTCCCTCCCCAAAAGAACAGTCCATTCTTGTCTGTACAAATTAAGAAAATAGGGGTGTCTTCTTAGGTTACCCCACTTTAATAAAACAATAAGATCACCTCCAATTAGCGCTTTTGTCTCAACTCTACAGAGACTTCTTCAGACTGAGGTTAACGTCTACAAAATTCCTTTTTTAAGGCTTTAGTTGTCACATGGTTTAAACTCATCACATGATGCATTCACTTTAAAATGTCACTTCCTCTTCCTTCCAACTTCCAAAAAGATAACTGTGAAAATACTACAAAAAAGTTAAGAAAAACATTTAAAAATACACTCATGAAATACTTATTACATTTCCTAAAATACTTAATACATTTGAAAATATTTAAGAAACACACTTTCACCAACATACTACTACACTATATGTTTTTTAAAAAGTATTACTAATGTTTGAGCCTCTTTCTTTTCAAATACATAAATTCCTCTCTATCATTTAAACCTGCTGGGAAGCAGGCATTAAGTTTGACCTGCCTTAAGTATTCTAGCCAACCCAGCTCTTCTATATTCATAACAGTAGTATCACTAGGAAGGGCCTCTACTACCAAAAATTTATACTCACTTTTACAATTTTTTTACTTAAAATGTTTGCTTAAAGCATTCTTTTCATCCCTTCTCTGTATGTCATATTTATGCTCATAAATCCTTTTATATAGCTCTCTAGTTGTTCTGCCAATATAAACGGATTTACAATCCAAGCAAGTTACTAAATATACAACATTTTTCGATTTACAATTAAAAACACCTTGAACTCTAATGCCAATAGCTACGTCTAGCCCAATGGTCCACATTCTTACCCACCTTTATTTCTGAGGAGTCTGTGTATAGAAAGTTGCACATATCTCAGTTAAAGCATCTTATCATCCCTCTCTTATTTGCTACTTCTTTTGGTTTATTTAGTTTAGCTTGAAAGAAGTTCTTATAACATTTAGCCCTCTTCTGCATAAACTTTGGTTGTTTACCTATTTTGTTAATTATTTCACTATTTGTTTTAAGCACTCCCCAATTACGATTTATCATCCTTTTCCTTGTTATTGCTCCTGAATCTACACTATTTTGTATGGTCATTGCTGTTCTATACTTATAGTGTGTCATACAAGATTAATTTCTTGTTTTACTTTTTTCTCTCATCTCTATTTGTTCATGTAATATTTTCATTACTTCTTTTTCTGGATATCCTCTAACTTCCATCTTGGAGCTAAAGTCTTTTGCCTCATTTAAAAAATCTTCACCTGGGATTCATGAAGCTAGGCACAAGGCCGGCGTTAGGCTTGCACCGACCATGCGGCGTGTAGATGGCGCAGTAGTGCCAAATGCATATTAATGAATGTGCGCTGCCGCCACAGCCACGTGCATAGGAAACGAGCACGAGTGCATAGCACATTTCGAAGTGCCGCCCGGAGGCGTGGATATGTCAGCTGTCAACGTGCAACCTAAAATGCTTGAATATAACAATTTGCCTGCAATAGCAATCACACCTGTCAGTGTCTGTGGATACTGAAATGTACGCAAAGCATGCAAAACAGTTCTTGCGAACACAAAATTAAGAAGCAAACACAAATGCACGGTAGGGAATATCGAGTCTCCATCCCTTGAACAAATGATATTGAAAACCATGTGCCCATATTCTAATGCAGTGCAGATGGTTATATCAAGTGGAAGTGAAACGCATCATGTTAGCGCGCCGCCAATAGCTACGTCTAGCCCAATGGTCAGGGTTACCATCTGTCCCACATTGTGAGGGATAGTACACAACTGGGCAGTTGTGTCCATACCAAAACCATGATAAATGTAAATATCCAGCGACCGTATGACAAAATTATATCCCACATTGCATGTAATAGTCACATACAATAGGTATGTCCGTATGTAACATACCATATATGACAAGAAATAGAATAAGCAAGAAAACGTAATGGAAGGAGCATATAAACTGCTACAACAATCAGCTAACATGTAGGCAGAAAAAAAAGTATTATCTGTAGTACTGACCGTGGGTATGTGTTGTCCTGTACAATCAGATTTGTGTCCGGAATATATCCCATCCTGGACATATGAAAAGGTGGCACCCTACCAATGGTCAGAGCAGTCGGCCAAAATCCGCCCATATGCGGTCCAAGCCATACCTGTCAGGATGTGTCACAGTTGAACGGGTATTACCCAGGTGTACCAACCATGTCATGAAAGTTAAGTATGGGCATGTACCTATGTGCGTGATGTACAGCATGTGGAAGGTGAAACATGCCAGGGTAGTCCACACAATCATACAGGTACCTGACATATGTAGTATATGCAATGTGTTCCCTTGACCGTGTCATGGGCCATCAACCAAAGAAGTGATGGATGGTGTGTCAGGAATATGTGTGTGGGGGGATGGGTAATGGTATAATCCACAAAGGTGAAACTGTGTTGGATGCAGAATAGGTGAACTGGAGGTGTATGAGGGAGCAGCGGGTGAATCAGAAAGAAACACAAAGAGCAAGTATACACATCTGCAATACAACCTGACAGGCCATACTGTAGAACACAATCACACAAACATATGAATATTAAAATGTGCGATACACATGTACAGAAACGTCACCGGCACATACCCACAGAATGGTCCTGATGGAACTGGCCCATCCAAATACAACACACCTGGATGCAGAATTGAATACCCATCATCCCCACCACAGCACACAACCTGCCCCCATACCTGAACGTCCACCAAATCCAGCCATACTTGGCCTACTAGCTTGGCGCAGCCATATCTACACATAGTGACCACTGCTTATATGTAGTAGGCAGTGTCACCCTAGGCAGTGTCAGGATTGCAAACTATGTATCCCTTGCATGTAAAACCCTAACACATTTTCGTAAATCCAAAAGAATGGACAGTATTGGTCTTGTTCAATTTTTGGATATCCCTCATGGGATAAGTAACCGGTGTAAACATCAGACTGGGTATCGAGACACGATGTCCAGTCCTGTAGACATCTGGACACAAGTTGAATGTGCAGTAGTGGTGCACGAGACTGTTCAGCCCTAGAAGGTCATGCAGAACCTAGTACCCAGGATCAAACACCTGCCCGTGACGCACGTCTCCCCACATGAATAATCGAGAGAATATATTGTACACATTCGCATAGTGGCACTTGGAAATAGGGTGATTAAGGCACTGACGTAAACAGGGTACCTCCTGACCCACTGTGTGAGGGACAGTGACTGTTTGGGTAGGTGTGTCCTGACCAAGAATGATAAAATGGCAAATGTCCTGTGATTGTAGGAAATAACTATGTACCATACTTCATTTAGCAGTTGCCTAAAGCAGTCATGTCTAGATATAAAATACATAATTCGTGAAAGAAACAGAATAAGCAACTAAAGTGCTAAAGTAATAGGCTCTCAGCTAGGAAAATATTGAATGTTCTAAACCCTGCACTGACCATGGGTATGTGTTGGCCTAAACAATCTGGTGTCTCCAGAATATATCACATCCTGTACATATGAAAACGTGGCAACCCTACCAGTGGTCAGAGCATTCGCACAATAACTGACCAGCCTCTTAATCACTCACAAAGCCAGTGACCTTTGGAGGAAAGGTGTTGAATGAGAATTCAACGACAATCAATGACAAGAATTAAGAGTAACAGATGCATTTAACTGCAGAAAATAAGTAGTAATACATATGTCTCCGAATCTGCCAACACGTTCCAAGTTAATAGTACTAATATTGTAGAAGTGTCTGTGATTGTCCCTGATTTGTCATTGCCTTGTCCCTGTCACTGTTGAAATTAGTCCTGAGTATCACAGAGGTCTGTACACATATGTACACCAACCAACTGTCACATTTGTTGACAGGACTATTGCATACCTGTAGTGAATTCATAAGTGATGTCCAGAATAATATTCATCATATATATGAATGAATGAATGAAATAGTCAAATGTGAAGGGAAACACCAGTGGAACCCCCCCCCCCCACCCTGTATCATGTAGTGGAACCACACCACACCCTATATTATGTAGTGCCGACCTAATAATGTGGTCAGAGGTGCCCAAACCCCTGCGTCTGATAACACAGGTAGAATATTAAAATCAGGACCAACTCTGTCCATGTGCTATGTCTGACATTTGAAAAGGTACAGGGCAGTTCCAGTCACCAGTCGGACAAGCCTAAACCCGGACCAGCACATGCACACCCTGACAGTTAAAGACATGTATGTGCCAGGACTATAAGCATTGGAGTTCTGAATATCCTTGGAGTGAGCAAACATGCAGCACGGGTCCAGAGCAGTAGGGAATAGGGAATGTTGCAAGTGTAGTACTGCGGTTTTCCCAGCAGGAGAATGGATGCCTGCTGTGTAAGTGAAGCGGTGAGGCATATGTTAGGGTAGCTATGAACCATGGGTATACATATAAATGAGGCAGAACACCAATAGTGTAGTGGTTAGACATCTGCCTAATGTAAAGCCATTCCCGGTTCAAGTACGACTATAGCACATATCAATTTTTTGTGTAATGAGTGCCTCTGTGCTGTAAAGCCAACATTTAAACATGTAAAGATGAACACGTGTTTCGCATAGGGCCGTTAACCAGATTCCATCAATCCAAGTGGTACTGTCATAAGGAATAAGGTGCATGTAAGCACAAAGAAGTGGCAGTAAACATATGTAACTCACAATAAGGAGATGCAAGTGCGCCTGCGTGGGTGTAAGCAGCTTTTAGCATAGCAAATGTATGTTGTTTTGTATAGATGTAACTTATATATATAT
Source organism: Protopterus annectens (assembly GCF_019279795.1). Taxonomy (NCBI): domain Eukaryota; kingdom Metazoa; phylum Chordata; order Ceratodontiformes; family Protopteridae; genus Protopterus; species Protopterus annectens. The sequence continues at coordinate 1,676,086,094 of NC_056726.1, forward strand.
ATATATATATATATATATATATATATATATATATATATATATATATATATATATATATATATATACACACACATACAAGAGTTATTGATATATACACATACACACAAAACAAATATATATATATATGTCATTGTAGATATACACATGTACATAACTAGGTTACTTTACAGCAATTACGGGTAACATATGTTCAGACCAGGCATATGTTACTGGGAGGTCCAATAAACAAACATTTACCTCTCACACCACCCAGCTAGGCTGGTCAGACATACAGACAGGAAATAAAGATAAATACATTGCTGCTGTCCAAAACACTGGCAGGAACGTACCAGTGGGAGAGATCTGCAAGGTCTACACTTTAAACATGGATAACGGGGTCCCTTGCGGGACACCAAAAATTCACTCTACTTGTGACCCCTTGGTTATCAATGTGAGCAGGATATAGGTGTACATGGAACAGTAGGTTGTGCAAGTGTAATAACACATGGGTTGACAAAACGTACATGTGTCCCGAGGCGGGGAGAGTGGGCAATGTGTAGGGGTGTGCTCATACCCCAGCTGCGCTCACAGTAAGTATTTGTCATGAGTGCTGTAGAGGGGTGACAGGTAGGTGAATCATGGGTATGCAATAATGGGCTTAAGTGTGCAGATGCTGGTTGGCAGAGATGTAGTAGGCCCGCCCAGTGGAAGTCATTAATATTCCTATGTGGCCATAGCAGACGCCTATAACTCCCAAACCTGAAGAGCACATCTACTGGATAGTCTGTAAACCATTGGGGAACACATAGGGAATATATCAGTGCTGTGTACCCGATTAGCATGGACGTCCATATTTATGAATCAGAATGTAACAAAGTCCAACTAAACACTTCCAGAACTAGTGATATTAGGTGGACAGGTGGCAGAATCAGGTAATTACTGATGACAACATGTATGAGTCATAAACAGCATGTACATCGACAAACGTGAATGAATACATATGCCCTGTGACTGTCAATGTGTCTGGTTAATAGAACCAATCATCTAAATGTGTCCCTCAGGGTGTTATGCAGTGTCCCTGCTACAGTGTCCCTTCTCCCCCATTGGTATGTGAGGTCTGCTAGTGTTGGAAAGCACATATTTTGCTGACCACCTTAGGTAGATGATAGCATAATAGATTTGGATTGCCACCTGTTCACCTTTGTGAGGGACACACCAATCTGGGCAGTTGTGTCCTGCAAAATGAATGTTATAGCACATGGCCTGTGAGTTCGGGAAAGGAGGTCATATATTGTGTGTAGTGGTGTCATAAAATGATTTTGTTGTATCAGAAACAGCTACATGTTATAGGAAACAGTATAAGCAACTATAATGCTACAAGAATAACCTTAACGTATGCAAACTGGTGAAGTAGTCAGTTTACTACTGGCTGTGGGTATGTGTTGCCTTGCCAAATGTGATAGCTCTGCCTATAGGTCCTATAGGACTACCACCATTCCGAATGGCCAAAGTGGGACCTGCTCTGTAGAAATGTCAGACCTACCAGGGCAGAACATACCTACAGCCATGCATAGTACAGAAATATACATATTAGCACAAATCAAAGCTTAGTCTAACAGCAGTCAAGTTGCTTATGCTACTTCACATAACATATCGACGTGTCATGTATACAAGAGCCATTACATGCAACTATTACAGACAAGTAGAATATAAGAATGTCCTCTAATCAGGACAGTTGCAATGGCTAGAGTATTGTCACATGACACATATGCCTAATGAGGGACTGTACCATGCAAAGTGGGAAAGATGTTACTCCTACAGTCTCCCGTTGTCCAATCTAAAAGGTGGAAAACCTACATTAGGTATGCAGTAGCATGACCCGGCAGAGAGCTGCGTTAATCAAATAACATTCACATGTCAGCATTGCAGAGTATCGGTTCCCATGTATCAGCCAAATGGGAGCAGATTGTATGAGGAACATGCATATAATATGATTATGTCACTGGACAGGCCGCCGAGTCCGTACAGTCGAACGCCTGCTGTCACCTAATGGTTAGACATACCCAATACTGTAATCATGTAGTCCGATATAATATGCATCTCAAGAGATCGCGCACACCCAACGTGAGTGACAAATGTAAGCACAAATGTCGGTGAGCGAGCGAGTGTAAGCGTGTTTGTCTACCAGTATGCCAGTAGTGTACTGTTAAAGAAATGTGGAGTCTAAATGAGTATAAGGAGCTGTAACCAGAGGTCAGCAGTGCTTAACACTGTGCAAACCCATGCACAACCGCTCCCAACTGCTGGAATGTGCCTTACCCACTCCGTATCCAAAGGCGCCATTCTGTCCGCAAACAAAGAACAGTCCTTTGCATGTGTTGGTAGCAATACCCTGCGCACACAGCTCATGTGAATTACCAATACACCATGGCATATGTACAGACAACAGACCACATACATACCATACAGCACAGTCATCCAACAGTATAGCAATGTACTGGCAGATATGTCTGGACCACTGGTGTTTGCAGACCTGGCCGTCCTGTGTTTCAGTGTGTGAGCATGCCCAGTATAACTGTCACGCATGTTGTCGACTAACATTACCGTCATGAACAAATTCCTGACGCACCCGTGAGGCAATAATTCAACTGCTGCAAGGCGGTTGTAAAAAACAGGTTTAATTCCGTAACAAATCCTTTGGTACAATAAAAACAACGTGGAGACAAGCGCTTTCTCCTGGACAATTCCAGGCTTTATCAAGTCAGAATACAAAACAGGGTATCCAAACACTGCTTAAATACATAAACCACGTGCTAAATTTAATTGATAATTAAGAAAAACAATTAATTAATTTAGTCTTAATGTTTTTAAAGTTTTTAAAGGACATAAGCCATTTTGCTATCATATTATAAAAAATCATAAAAATGCTTGTGCTTGTATAAAATGGCATTTTCAATATTATATGCAAAAATGCCTTTTCTTGAAAACCAATATATATATACATTAAAAACAACGTTTATGTTACTTACTTTACTTAGAATACATAATCAAACAAAACATAATCAATAAAACAAACAGCCAAAATGTAAACTGATTGGCTGTGTTTTTTTAGTCAAAACTGTGTATACATTATGTCGACCTGGCACCTATCTAACTGAGTGCAATTTATAATCTGGCTCTTCTAAGTTTAAGAACTGGTCCTATACTTAATGTCTCATTCATGCCAGGTGTGCTGCCAGCATCAAGCCTAAGTTGCCAGATTAATTCCCTGAACTCCAGGGTAGATTCCCAGTCTCCACCCCTGTTACTAGGATGCACCTGCTCATGCACCATAAAGGCAAACTTAAAACTGGGGCAACTGAGGGAGTGCTTATAGAATGCGTTGCTGTCTTTCTTTTTGTCTATGTCATATGTATGCTCATATATACGCTTCCTAAACTCCCTTTCAATTTTTCCTATATAAAACGCACCGCAGGTCAAACAAAACCCAATATATACTACCCATAGGGGTGGAGACTGGGAATCTACCCTGGAGTTCAGGGAATTAATCTGGCAACTTAGGCTTGATGCTGGCAGCACACCTGGCATGAATGAGACATTAAGTATAGGACCAGTTCTTAAACTTAGAAGAGCCAGATTATAAATTGCACTCAGTTAGATAGGTGCCAGGTCGACATAATGTATACACAGTTTTGACTAAAAAAACAGCCAATCAGTTTACATTTTGGCTGTTTGTTTTATTGATTATGTTTTGTTTTATTATGTATTCTAAGTAAAGTAAGTAACATAAACGTTGTTTTTAATGTATATATATATATTGGTTTTCAAGAAAAGGCATTTTTGCATATAATATTGAAAATGCCATTTTATACAAGCACAAGCATTTTTATGATTTTTTATAATATGATAGCAAAATGGCTTATGTCCTTTAAAAACTTTAAAAACATTAAGACTAAATTAATTAATTGTTTTTCTTAATTATCAATTAAATTTAGCACATGGTTTATGTATTTAAGCAGTGTTTGGATACCCTGTTTTGTATTCTGACTTGATAAAGCCTGGAATTGTCCAGGCGAAAGCGTTTGTCTCCACGTTGTTTTTATTGTACCAAAGGATTTGTTACGGAATTAAACCTGTTTTTTTACAACCGCCTTGCAGCAGTTGAATTATTGCCTCACGGGTGCGTCAGGATTTTGTTCTTGGTTGCTCTTCATTTTTTTGGAGTTTTTTCGGTTAACATTACCGTCATACTGTCAAGTGTTTGAGCATGCCAAGTATGGTCAACTGGATCGCATGTGTCACATGTCCAGATAGTCAGTACTGTGGTGCCAACCCCTGCATTCTACACCGACAGGTGGCATGCTGTGCCTGCAGGTTAGCTAATGGTCATGTGGCATTGACAGTTGCTACATGTCTGCACAGCATGGGGGGACATCCAACTGCATCCACAGTCCTACACAGCACCGGGGGTGGCGCACATGACTATCACATGTGTACGTTGGAAGGGTGGCACAGCTGACAGTTGTACACATTTGCCACTACTGTACTGGTATGCCAGGTACTCCATTTCAGTGTGTGGACCTACCTAAATTGCTGGTTAGAGGCATACCAGTGTAGTCAGATCCTAGCTTTAATTAACAGCATAGTTGTGTTGGACGTCCTAGCCTTCACAACCTACATCCAACTGCCTGGCCTGCTGTAGTCTGTGTGTGTCTGTGGGGGTTGGGGTCATTCGTTGGGCATATCCAGAGGCCATTGTATATCATTTGTCTGTATTGGTCTACACCTGTCTAGCTGTATGGAACTTGTGTGGGCTGTATGGACACACATGATGTTCAGACCATAACCTGCAGTGGGTTAGGACACCCTGTGTACTACTGGCTACTATTGTGACCCCGGTATGTGCTACAGATGTCATTGTGCCACTATGGATGTGTGCTGTCTGCTGCACTAACAGTCGGCCACCAAATTACCTTGTATGCTCACATCCATACCATAGCAATGGGTAAATACACATTGTAATACAACTGCCAATTGTTAGATCGATTGACTTACCTTGGGGGTGTTCCGGACCTGAGGATGGTGCTGGAGGGTTGCCTATGTCGGATGCACACAGTGCACTTCCTATACATGGCTGAGCACAGGTAGTGTCATGTTTGGCAATCATTGTACTGTGTGCAAGTCAGAGATGGTGAAATCCCTGGGTACCTACTGTGTCAGTGCATATGCCTTGTGTTGCCTCTTTGCCAAGGGCAGGTCATACTGTGCATGGCCCTATTGCCTACTGGGCCTAGCTCAGGTAGTTCTCCCTCCAAGTCACACTGTGCCTGTACAGGCCTTGGCATTGGTGGTGGGCCGTCTGGCCCTGCCCCATGCTGTTCCTGCTGCAACTGTTGCTGCAGGATCAGATTGTGTAGCATAGCAAATACCATAACAATTTGTATGCATGTAGCTAGTGAATACTGCAGGACTCCACCGGATGTGTCCAGATACCAGAAATGTGACCTGGGCATTCCAAACACATGCTCAATTATATGTCTTGCCTGTGCATCTGCCTCATTATGGTGTGATTGTTCAGGTGTGTGTGCATTGGTGATGGGTGTCATCAGACTCGACTCCAGTGGTTACCCAGCATCCCCCACTAGGAGACTGTAGGGGATGTCCATACTGGCAAAGGTGTGGTACAGCTGCGTCAGATGCCATCTACTGGAATTGTCATAGCTTCCAGGGCAGACAGCACGCACATTCAGTTTAATGCCCTGGCCATCGCATATGGCTTAGCTGTTGGAGGGTATGCCCCTGCAGTTAATGTAGGCCCTACCCCGCTCACCGGGTGGTGCTTTGATGCATACATGCATGCAGGCTATAGCACCCAGTACCCCAGGGTAGTCAGCCATGTGGTGGAAGAGATGCATATTGCTGGTCTACAAATCACGTGTGTTGAAGACATGTATGTACTCACTAGCATGTGTTGACATGGCATCTGTGAACTGGTGCAATACTCTGAATGCAGATACCTGTGAGATTCCCATGATATCCCCAGTTGTGCTTTTGGAGGTACCTGTGGCTAGTATACCTAGGCCAACACATATCGTGGTATCCACTGTGATGGGTTTCCCTCGGCCTGTTCGATGTGTCAGGTGTGGCTGGCACAGGTCAACAAGCCACTGTAGGAGGTCTCTGTTCACCCCATAGTGCTCCACTATCCCCAGCTCATGTAGCCCCTGGTAAGTCACCCTGGGTCTGTAAAGTCTTATGTCACCCCACTAAGGGTTGTTTGGCAGCATACACATCCTCACCACCCTCAGCCTCCAGCACATGTTGGTCTATGTTGCCTGCTGCAGCCCTTCTCAGTTGGTTGGACTGTGTTGTGAAATGTCCCCGCATGTATACACCGGTGGTGTAGAGTGTGGAAGAAACCTGTGTGTATGGTGCTTGCTCACATTACCGTAGTGTTCTGGTGTGGGCTGGCCATGTAATCTGCTGATTGTGGTGATCATCACCTGTTTGTGCAGCCTGTTCACCTTGACTACCCCACTACTGCTTTTGTTCCTCCCAATGTCGCCAGGCAGGTATAGACACACCCCTAGTTTAGGCATGCTAAGGCAGGAGCAATCCCGAGGCACAGGTCACCAATGTATGTACAGTATGCCTGACCCCCCGCCCATGCTTTCATCTATATTCGAGCCCTGCACCCGGCTATCAACACACATACAGACCTGGGATCTGCATCACACCCTGGGGATAAACGGGATTCACTATTGACAACCTCATCTGCATAGTATAGTCTTCTAATGCATAGTTATATGACCCATACCAACCCTCCAAATTAATAGCCACTGCTTACTGTCACTCAGATCCATACACAACTGTTTAAAGGTGCCTTACTATCACCATATTTGATGTCCCTTGGTCTTCCCAGCAACAAAATAACCGGTGTCTACATGACTAGAACCTGGGACCCTGCACACCACAGATGATGTGCTTTACCACTACGCCATGGCAGATATTCAGACATCCAAGGTGTTCACGTACAGATCATCCAGCACAAACATTCAATAGTGCTAATGTCCACATACATATATGTATATATCTATGTCTATCTATCTATATCTACATATATCATATATATTATATATATACATATATATATATATATATATATATATATATATATATATATATATATATATATATATATATATATATAGATATAGATATAGATATATATATACATACATACATACATACATATACATATGCACACACATACATAGATATTGCATTTATATCACAACAGCGGACCACATGACACCAAAGCATTAGATAAGAATGAAAAGGAAACTACATGTGCCACCTGCATTATGTAGTGGTGTTACTATCAAGGCAAGTGTGTTTCATTGCATCACACAGGTCAGACTGTATTAAGGGTAAGAGTAGGGCTGCTGACATTTACTCACCAGACCTATTGGCGAATGTATGTGTTGACAACCCAGTGTCTTGGCCGATTATGCGATCTGTGGACACTATATAGGAAAGCAACAAAACACACTCAACACATCCTGAAGCTAGCCACCCACAGATACCAACACATAGGGTATGACTTCGAAACACACACACCTGTCATGCCTTGGAATCGAGCACCTACCTGTCTATTCTATCACACTACAGCATTATGCAGTAGCAGAACGTGCTAATGTGATTACTGGATCACAGCACTCGGGTGACATCATCAGCAAAGGCAAAGACGCCAATAGGGAGTGTATGGAGAGTGAGCTGTCTAAAAACATTACTTTGTCCCCAAGCAGCTGGAAACACACACACACACACACATGGCAGAGCTGGGATTAGAACATAGACCTGACTACCTTATCACACTACAGCATTACACAGTTACAGAACGCACTACCAAGATTACTGGATCACAGCACTCCCAGAGGCATACTTCTAGGTGGGTGACATCATCAGCAAAGGAAAGGACACCAATAGGGAGTGTACGGAGAGTGAGCTGTCTAAAAGCATTACTCTGTCCCCAGGCAGATGGAAACACACCCACCCACGCACACACACACACACACACACACAAACAGCAGGGCTGGGATGAGAACATAGACCTGATTACCTTATCACACTACAGCATTACGCAGTTACAGAACGTGCTACCGAGATTACTGGATCACAGCACTCCCAGAGGCATACTTCTAGGTGGGTGACATCATCAGCAAAGGCAAGGATGTCAATAGGGAGTGTATGGAGAGTGAGCTGTCTAAAAATATTACTCTGTCCCCAGGCAGCTGGAAACACACACACACGGCTGGGATTTGAACATAGACCTGACTACCTTATCACACTACAGCATTATGCAGTTACAGAATGCGCTATCAAAATTACTGGATCACAACACTCCCAGAGGCATACTTCTAGGTGGGTGACATCATCTGCAAAGGCAAAGACGCCGATAGGGAGTGTACGGAGAGTGAGCTGTCTAAAAACATTATTCTGTCCCCAGGCAGCTGGAAACGCACACACACGGCAGAGCTGGGATTAGAACATAGACCTAACTACCTTATCACACTACAGCATTACGTAGTTACAGAACATGCTACCAAGATTACTGGATCACAGTACTCCCAGAGGCATACTTCTAGGTGGGTGACATTATCAGCAAAGGCAAAGACACCGATAGGGATTGTATGGAGTGTGATCAGTCTAAATGCATATTAGTGTCCCAAGGCAGATGGAGACGAACACACAGCAGTGGTGTGAGCAGGACAACTGGCTATCTACGGAGCACTATTACAACACTACATAGATATGAGATGCTCCACAGACAGTACACCTTTCAAGACAGTCAATATGACCTTCTAGGAATGCAGACATCAACATGGATGCTGGCAGTTATGGTGTACATACCTGTTAACCAGTGTGTTAAATGTAGGAATCCATCCTGAAGTGGGGTATGAGCATCTGCTGTTTGGATGACCACTATCGCTATACAGGATAACAATGGTCATGTCCATACACAGAGGCACTCAACTGACACAAGGTGTCACTGGGCATGCTCACACAGTGCATTCCTATGTGTCCATCTACACAACGGTGTACTGGGCATGCTCACACACTTTGTAGTGAAGGGCTGTCTTGTATGCACACAGATTCTAAACAGGGAAGGGCACAGTGTGTCGATAGTCATCATTGTTAGCATAAACGCCGTACGACATATGTCTGACACCGGTCTTCTACACAATGTCTGCTGCTGTCCATCACCTTAGCTGTACCAATCACCTTAGCTGTACCAATCTAAACCTGGCACACTAATACCACCCATGGTGTTGTCCTGGCAGGAGTGGGTACTTTGCACATGTAGTACCATACATAGACAAAGAACCTGAGACCAGGTAAACACCCTGACACCTACAGGACAACTGCATTGTATGTGTATGCTAAATAGTGCTAGACGTGTAGCATTCGTAATCATAGCTGCCAATCTAGATCCAACAATGGGGAATACTGACATCTGTACAGTGAGGAACACCTGGCATAAGGCTCAGTTGTGCAGAATAGCACTACCACTGTATACCTCAGCTACAGACATGTGGGCCATAAGACCATTAGGGACCGCTCCAGGTGTTAGTGTCCCCACGTATATGAAGGCCACTCACATGTACTGACCAGTACACTCTCAAAAGCCATCACAGATGTGTCAGGTGCAGATCACAGTGGTAAATACCGCACTGTAGTATGTAGCCCTCACACATCACTGTGTCCTTGGACCAGCAACACACATCCATACATTAGTACAACACCATGTTACTCATGACCAGTGGACTGTACCTAGCTCTACAGCAACTGTGCAGACTACCCATGTACTGACAGCATTCCATCATGTGTTATGCAATGCACTAATACCACTACTCATATACAGGTCGGCTGTACACATAACAGGGGCCCTGGGTCTTATACAGCTGTAACAGATAACTGTTGCTGTACACCAGGCAAAACACCCATGTTTGGATGTGACATACATGTAACCGCTGTGGATATGTCCATGCCCCACACACACACACACAACACATATGTACATAGCATAGCTAATGCTGTCCTCCGTGCAGACACATGGCTACAGCGATTACATGTATGCACATGGAAGGTAGGTCCATGGCTGTTCAATGTTAACAGTACATAAGGTAGCAATGTTGACTGAGTTAACATTCCCTCTGTACTGGTTACCCATGACAACTATCATAGCATACAACAGTCCATGTGTCATGTATGTCACACATGTTCACCAATTGCAATGCATACAAACATGGCTACATGACAGGAATGTAGGATCTATACACATGTACATGTAGTGGTGTGCATTCAGCTACCATGCATGAGCAGTAGCTGATGTTTGCAGTTTATCTGTGTCTGACTACAATGTGCAGTTGCAATGCAGTCCCATCATTGACACCTGTATATGGTGAAATACTGACAATACGGTAAGATGTACATCAGGTATGGATGGATGTGTGTACATAAAGTGAAGGGCCACCTTTGCAGATGGATGTTTGCTGAACACAGCTCACAGGTGTGTCACAAGCCATCCTACCATAACATGTGCAAACAGTAAGCTATGTTTCCGGTAATTGAAGGTGAAGATATACAATCTACACAGCGGTCAGTGTGTCACTGACTGTAAGGCAGTTGACACCTGTAACACTTAAGTCCTCCCGTGTGCATATAGCAGCACACTTGCTGAAGGTAGCATCGGTGCACATTATAATGTGGGCAATACTGCTGCATGTCTGTCAGACATATCAGAAGATAGCAGGTGTTTCACAGTACTGCCATGTGTGTTTGCTTGTGTGACCTTATATGCCCTGTATGGTGGGGAATACATCCCAATTGTTACACACCCCTGTATACTGTTGTAGAGATCTGTACATACTGCAGTGCAGACAGCAAGACATAGGCAGGGGTGGTGTGTGTATCACACACGTTAGCTATCTGTATGTGCATGACATGTGTGGACTCCACTGTGTGTATGTGTATGTATGTATGGCTGTCTGGTGCATGGAGTGAGGATACATGCTACCATTGAGAACAGATATGGCCCCTAACCCCTCAAGGTGATTCAATCTACTACCTTGTTGATGCCGTCAGTCTTACGCATTACTACCTGTACATGTTCATTCTCTGTGTCGCATCATGTGGGTGCATAGTACTGTAATGATGATTACCACATAGGCAGGGGTCCTCACCTCAACACTATCAAGTGTGTGTTACAGTGTCATTGACCCCGTGACTGTGGGCGTGTTACTGTGTGTGTCTGTGTATGTCTGTGTGTGTTCACATCCTGTAATGTGACAGTGCTTTACTGCTACACAGTGAGTCCTCATGCTATCAACTGGCCCCTACCCTTGACATCAGCCAGACTGCTGTGTAAACCCCCCGCACCATGTTGCTGTACCTGTGATGTCACCTGGTATGGATGTCCCATCTCTAGCCACTTTAGCCTAGTACACAGCTCACATGCTCCTGGATTAGTAGGTGTGTAGAGATCTATGGAATGTCAGCCTAACAGTGAGGTTGAAGCTATGTATAGCATGCTGATATTGCATCCATGCCTGTGAGTACTCCACATTTACACATGTGAAACTGGAAACACTGGTACTTCATGGCACATGCAATTAGACCTTAAGGAGTGAAGCAGGGCATCATTACTAACATGCTGTTACTGTTGTTACCAAGACACATATTGTGAACATAAAACAATGCATTCTAACCGCAAACACTGTTACGTAATGGCACATGCAATTAGACCTTCAGGAGGGACGCAGGGCATCATTGCCAACATGCTGTGACTGTTGTTACCAAGACACATACTGTGAACATAAAACAATGCAGTCTAATCCAGTACTACATGGTATGTCTGCTGCATGCCAACAGTACACAACAATTGTAATATACATCTATCTCACTATTCTGTTCACCCTGTGCATCAGACCATATGAGCATGTCCCTGCGCCAATGGTGTGGATGACAGGGATGCAGCATAGGCATCATCATATGCACAGGGTGATAATGTTTGCCAGGGGCCTAGGCTGCACCAGTGGATGACATCATGTGTGTGGGTTAGGGCCTGTGATCTACTTGGACATGTGTGGTTATTATGCATGTGGGTGTTGGTGCCCTACAGATGTTACTGGTGTGTGCGTGTATGTGTGCACACAGTTCTGCCATGTATCTGGCCTACACAGGGGTATTATTGACAGCTCCAGATTGTACAGACCAGGATTTACAGCTCACTGTGTCCGGCCATGGCCACGTGACCTGTGCCTGCCAGGGGTTGCACAGGCACTACCAGACAGAGGTACAGAATGGGTACTGTCTGATGACACATTTCCACTGGAACTGAGTCCCCACTGGGACCGTCCAGGGCCACATCCACGTGGCCTGCTGTGTCCTGGTGTGCACAATGCAGCACCAGCTGCACCGGCACTATGGGAGTGGGCATGTGAGGTAGTTCATTCGTGTAGACCTGCACCAGGTAGTGTAGCTGGCCTACGTCCACGTGGCCTACGCCTCACTCCTACCAGATGTTCCAGCACAGACTGCTCATGTTCATGGATTGCCATGCCACAGTCAAGGATTCTAACCATGTCACCCAATCGCCTGTCCAAAACATCAGCAATCTGCTGTTGAGCATTTGCCAATGCTGGATGTTTTCATTTAAAGAACGGATAGCAGCCCTCTGAAGCCTCTGCCCTTCTCTGTTTTGCCATTCAGCATGTGCCTGTGCCACCATTACTGTCTGAAACATGTGTCTGGTGACACCAGCTGCTGTGCTCTGTCATGCAGGTGCATGTCGGCCAGGGGTCCTCCTACGAGCAGCACTGGCCATATGCCTGTGTGGCACATCTGTGGTCATTTCACTGACACCATGGTGTGACGACACACCTTCCATAGCCACCACACGTTCCTGTTCCAAGCTAACACATGGTAACTGTCCTTCCTCTATGGCCACTGGTGATGGGGTATGTGTTGGCATGAGAACTGTGTGCGGGGAAGAGGGGGATATAGGTGGGATGGCAACCAAAGGCATAGATTTAGCCTCTGACAACCCTGCCTGTACCTCAAGCATATGTTCATCACTGCTAGAGTCTGTGGGGACACTAACATCAGATGGACCACAGGAGGGCAACGCACATACATCACCTGTGAAGGCAAACAAAGACTCTACATTACAATAGAGAAACACACACAGACACACACACACACACACACACACACAGACACACACCCAGACACACACAGACACACACACAGACACAGACACACACACACACAGACACACACACACACACACACACACACACACACACACACACACACTCACACACACACAGACAACCATGCATGTGATATGACAAAAGGCATGCAGCATGCATGTGATACAGCAGACAGCATGCAGCTCAGACATTGACCATGTTAGTTAGATTACATCCCTGGGTTGCACACAACAGCAAGCATGTGTCATAGCAGAAGCCATGCATTTCACACAATTATGGTAGTAAACATGCATCCTTGTGATACACCATGTGGACCAGCACAGGTTAACAGTACACATGGCTGATATGAGGCATATGTCCTTGACATTAACATGTAGTATGACATGTAATCTGCTGATGTGTGCAGTGACATGCATACACGTTTGACACAATGGTGTCCTGACACATGTACAGCGGTGTAATGGTGTCACATTGCAGCATTGTCTGTATGCCCTACAGATAGAATGCACTTTTAGCAGATGTGTATGACCATTGAGGGTGGTATGAGGCGTCTATATTGCTATACAGTGTGAAGTACAGACACAGTGCCATTGCATGGAATCATGAGGCGTCTCTATTGCTATACAGTGTGGAATACACATACAGTGCATAGCCATGACTGCGTGCATACACAGTACATACATACTGTGGATTGTGACCCACGTTGCTGAGGTGTATACACACTAAACCATGCTGTGTCGTGTGTGACAGGTCACAGGAAGACATACCGATGACACCCCTGCACATCTGCTAACATTTCTTAGCTGCCTGTCAACCGTGTCCACACATGGCAGACTGGTTAATACACCATGTTCCACATGACAATTATGTACCACACACACGAGGTGCATGGCTGACAGTGATGTCCAACAGCAGCAAGGGAAATGTACAGTATCTCTGGCCTGATTTGGTGTCTGTGTATGTATGTGGAAGCTGTACAGGTGACTACTTTCATGCTGTGATACAGTCATGATGTGCAACACATCGTATGTGGTCGAATTAAGTGACACCTCCACTAGCTGTGCACAGGCTGTTAGGATGTCCAGTGTTCCACATCTACTATATAACCATTCAACAAAGGCTATAGTTGTACCATGTGTAGACAATGTGCAACAGGGTGTACACACATACACATCACATCTATTGTGTGTTACTACATGTCTCTGGCTATCCTCCATGGCCATGTGTGAACATGTGTTGGGCAGATGTGTGTGATGGCCGTCTATGTCACATGTCTGTGTTGTCCCATATGACATACACCCATAGATGTCAGATACTCCAGTGTCCACAGGGTTATACAGACAAAGAGTTGTATGTTTGGTATGTGGGGTATGTTTTATGGGATAGTGTGACAATGTTGCTGCCAGACCACTACATGTCTGGGACATGTCAGCTGGCACATCACAATGTCTGCACTCATTGCAGGGTCGCATTCCACAATGGTGAATCATGTGGGCTGCCCATATCCCAGCTCACTGTGTAGTACTGTTTGAGTACCCCACATGTGTTGTTCTGATGTATAGTACATATTCCTACATTGAACAATGCCTCCAACATTGTATGGACAGCTGTCCACACATCTAGCAATGACAGTTACTGTGGTTTCATGTTGTTGTTTCATTTGGTTTGTATATATTGCACATGGGTAGCCAGTGTGATTGATGACAGCTGCGACCTGCATATCGTGACTGGACTATACATTATGTGTACATGTGTTAACTGGCCACATGGTGAATAGATCTGTGCATTCACATGCCTGATACTGATAACTGTCTCACCTGCAATGGACTGCTGTCTCTGCGGCACACCAGAGGTACCTGTATAGGGGTGACACAGCAGTTTGATCATTATCCATGACTGTATGACAGTTACAGGGTGCACTTTGCATGTTAACACATTCGCCAGTACAATAACATATACTATGGAGTATGCACATGTGTGCATACACAGGGTAGCATACCATAATATGCGGCATGTGTGTAAACATACCTTGCATATGATGTTACATTACATAGTGTACAGTGACACATGCGACTAAATAGGATATAATATTTATATGTGCAGTAGTGACTTACCAGGCAACTCCAGGCTCTGTGGTTGGGAGACACCCACTTCCACGATGGCAGCTAGCGTTTGTGGATGCTGTTCTGATGGGGTCCCCAGGCTGGCCAGTAGCTCCTTGGTAGGTGTGAGTGGGGGCTGGGTTGGTGGCCCACCACCTGTTCTACCTTGTTCCCTGGCGATTGCATTGGCACGCTGTTTTGCATGTCAGATCAAGCCCATGCAGTCTCTGCGCACCTGCTGGTAGGTGCGGTTATGGCCACCCACATCATTAACCCTCCTGTGAAGTTCCTGCCACAGGTCATCATGCTGCTGGGCATGCTGTGGCACATGGCTGAACAGTACCTCATAGTTATCATGGAGGTATGGTATGAGGGCATCATCCTCCAAGCGGCTATATGCCAGCAGTTGTGATCAAGGCATTATCTGTAAGACATAATGATGGAGACAGGTCACAGCATCTTAGAGATGCAGAGAGATACAGATACACATTCATTAGTATTACATTTAGTACTTATGAACAGTTGTCTTTGCAAATCATCATGACACTCACACGACTGACATGTTTGTTTCACACACATGTAACACCCGATGGGGATTGGATATTATCACCATATATGTGTGCCACCTCATTCCATTGCTCATACTCCATGTGAATGCTGTCTTGATGTGGGCATGTCTGTTTGCCTATACTGGTCTTCTTACCTATCAGCACATGCCTGGATGTGTGCACATTAATGCTGTTGACCTTGATGCTGTGTATATGTCACATATCATCACATACACTGCCTTCACGGACATGGGCAGTGACAATGCAGACATGTGCACGGAAACCTTTACATGCATGTGTTTTGCCATATACAGCTACACAGCACTGTACAACAGTTCAACATCCTGCCACGTATCGCCGGTGTTGCACATGTGATACACATGGGACAATGGCTAGCCGGATGGTATTCACAGGGATGGTTATCAACTATAGCATGTATGGCCAAGATCGTGTAGTAGTGTGTATGCCCTGGGCCATGTATGGGCATAGGATGTCAGGTTTTCTAGCTGTATCTGACAGCCATGTTCCCACCGACAGGTGAATCAGTGCCACATTACTGATCCAGACAGTCACTGATACATCTACCATGCGGTCATCGCACCATGTATGACAGAGATGACATGTGCAGCTTTGCTGGACAGGGTTGCATGGTATGGCAGGAGTATGTCACATGTATGGCACAGGGATCTGTCCAGCATGTGGTGACTCTTGTACTAGGAAGGTGGCTGTCCAAGACGTATGTCTTTCAGATCAGGATATGTACGTGTAGCATGTCCAACATCACAGTGTTGCACATGTCTTTATGCAGGGTAGGCATCATGCTGCATAGTGACGATGCGGATTATGAAGGCTGATGTTCATGGATGGCACCCTGTCATGACTTGGGTTGCCTCTTATGACTACCTAATAGGCTTGGTGATGTCACTAGCTCAGGGAGGTAAACTGCACAGCACTATCCCTTGCACACAGTGTCCATAATGTTGACCGCTACCGAGGTGGTAGTTAATGGGTACAGGGTTATTAACATAGTGGTGACAATGCAATAAGCAGCTGTCAGATTGTGCACATATGTCACACACCTCACCCACAAAGCCCATGCTGTATGTTGTTCACAACACTGAGTCAGCTATCGCTCCTAGGTCATGGCCATTCACATTCTCACATATGCAGATGCCTCCCATTTGTCTGTGTGGTATGGGCTACAATTACAGGAGAGTACAAAACATTAACCCTGTTTTACTCTAGCTACCAGTGGTTTGATATGCACATGTCACTCAGACACCTTTTGTAGTGTTGCTTCTGTGAACAGGCCACTGGTAGAACACTCCTGTGACATACAAAGGTACATGTAGTATACTGAGTGTAGGTGGAACACAGTATGGATGATGATGTCCTCTGACCTGTCACAGGTATGCTATGCAGTATGAATTCATCGGTACTGTCATCTACATCTGTACTGCTAACAACATCTATGTTGATTAAGGTTCATAGGCTTTCAGACCATACTCAGCAGGGTAATAGTGCTGTGCCTCCCCATTATGCGTGGCGTCTCCACTTTGTGGGTTGTGATAACTGTTAGTGTGATCCATTCTGCATTTTCACAGACTGCCATGAACCTATGTTTTATATGGCAGTGTATGTGTAGAGTAAACTGTTTTGCCATATGTGTATTATACGACCAGGGATTTGAACAGGTCACATGTAGCCGGAGTGTACCTTGTACCATCATAGTTATGGTTACAGGGGCTCTGTTGTGTTCATGGACATGTGATTATGTACCTATTGGGGGGGCAGTGAGTTTATATTATCCAACACATTATCTGTATTGCTTATTTATGCTCAGCACTTGTTCAGAACATGTACACACTTCATGAGCTACTAATTACTATATCACTCAATCCTACTCATTTCCTACAGGTAAACACTGTTTGTCCTTACATTTCCAGCATGCTTACAGTACAACAGCTGTTGTACACACTTACCTCACATATCTTGTGAGTAATGGTTGACTAGACAGGCATGTCCAAATGTCAATTACCAGTGTTATTGCCTGTCTATATGATGAATGTGGGCAACATGAGGCAATATAGCAATCATCTCATGTACACAGTCAATGCTCACCTCCTAACATACGACACTACAGCCTGTGGGAGATGCACATATGTAGCCATGCTGGAGGTAATGCTCTCTCCAACCCAGACTTACCCTGACAATCATGTGGGGATGTTAAACATTTGCAGCACATCCCACTCATCAAATAGTCTCAGTAGATCTCCACCACCACAGGGCACACATAATAAGAGTACAACATTTGTGGAGCCTCTCCATACTACTCTATGTAGGCAACAGAGGCAGCCCCCATCACCAAACACAACACCAATTACTTATAGCCCACAGACTCATGCGTGCCCATCAACTACAGCCAATAGGGTGTTATAATATACCCAACACACTAGTCATAGGTGACTCTGTAGGCGGTCACACTGATGTCCCACTCAGCAGGCCACACAAGGCGATAGTCACTGTCGTCTGGCTGTCGGGTAACAGGATCCACAATATAACCTATGCACTCAGGTCACTCCTCAACAGGTACAATATGACTGTTATTCTCCATGTTAGTGCGAATGCCCTGAGATGTAACTTCCTGGACTACATGTACAGGGACATGAAATAGCTCTCCGATCTTGTAGCCCAGGCAGGTATCGCCCAAGCCCTGAGAAGTAGTCTGCATTAGTCCAGACTGATGACACAGTAGAACAATAGAATTATTCACTTCAACAGTTGCCTATGCTTCTGGTGTCATTCCAAGGGTATCCAGTATCTGTCTGCTTTGAATGACATGGTCGACAAACCACAATGCATTGGCACAGATGGCCTGCACCTGTCAGCCCTGGAATTATGGGTAACATCTAAGGCTCTTGCTGCTCCTATACTGCCTGTTTTAGACACATTTAAGAAACATATTCACCACCAGAACAGGTACAGGCAAGCAAAACCTGAGGGTATTGTTGCTCAATGCTTGACATCTTCATCTCAAATGCACTAATTTGAGGCACTCCTTATAATGAACCACTTCGATGTCTCTGCAGTGACTGTGACCTGCTTCTAGACTCTGGAGTGCACCCCTGCACTGACAGGCTATTACACAGACCACACCTTTCAGTCATGTAACCAGGACCGGAACACCCACAGCGGAGGTGTGTCCATATTTCACAGGGATGTGCACACCTCCATGCTGGTTGCTTAGCATGATGCATCAGAGGCAATCCAAGTGCAACTAACTGTGGCCAGAACTGCTATACAAATTGTAGCTTGCTACGGATTCCACACCATACACCATGGTTAACGGCCCTCATTTCTTGGTGTACTGGAAAGTAGGGTTCAAACAGGAACTACTGATGTGACACTGACACTACCCCACACCTAACTGTGATACCTACTCATGTACCGACACACTATGCCAACACTTTTGTGGAATAATAAACTCCATTCGGCTGGATCAACCTATACACACCACCACCAAGGCCAACAATATCCTAGACCTGGACATTACCAACATGTGTGACTAGTGTTACACACCCCTGGGGTTATCCCCTCATTGGTCAGTTCCGAACGTATGCTAATCACCCTTGTTATCCACCTCCCGGCACCCACCCTTCACAGAAAACACAGTACAATATTTCTACAAAGCCAACTTCACGCTTTCTATGACAGACGTAGTAAACGCCATGACACCCGTGCAGATGGACAATATAGTTACAAATGCAGAAACATTCCCAACTGCACTTCATTAGCACTTACACTACTGCATGGATCATGCTATCCCAAACAGAGCCATGACAGTACCCACCACATAACGGATGCCTCTCTGGGGGTCAACTGCCATGGACATACTGCACAACAGAAGGAGACAGTTGCAAAGTAGGGTATACTCCCATGGGTGGGGTAGCTCCCTGGTCAGCCTCAGTAGGATTCTGAGATCCCGTCTTACATCCTCCAACACTAGCTACGTAAACATTACTGCAACACATTCAAAGGACTACCACTAATCGTTATGGAGGTATGTCACTACTCAGGATGGCAATACCCACATCTGCTCTGACATACAACGGTTAGGCAGAAACATTACAGAACCTACTGATATTGGCAACAACCTGGCAGCTAACTTTACACCCCTCTCACACCCTAAAGGGCCCACATCTATACAGGATCAATGCAGAGTCCCTGCGGTCACAACTACGCAGATCAAACCTGCTCTCTCTAAAGCCTGGAACACACACTCCATGTGACCATCCAACATCCCAGGCTGCAATTTACACAAACCTCAGAATGACATGGCTCCCCACTTGGGCACCAGATTCACTAATAGCCTTGTATCAGGCATTGTGGACCCTGAATGGTGCACAGCAACAGTTATCACACTCCACAGAGGTGGCGCCACAATGGACCAGAGGAATTATTGCCCTATACGCCTGATTAGACTGTTCTACAAGGCTATGGAGAACATCATCATGGAAGTCATTCACAGAGACATTGATGGCCTCCAAACCTTTGATACCACCCAGGTTGGATTTTTTAGGGCCACACCATGGCTCCTACACCTGTTGGAGTCCTTTGAGACAGTTACCAAGGTAGTAGATGATGGTAAGGAGGTCCACACAGCCAACCTTGTCCTCTCATTTGCTTTCAACACCGTTCACCATTCTGGTATTGTCAATATACACATCCACCTGCGCAGTGACCCATATGTCTTGAGATGTTATGCAAAGTGGCTCACGGACAGGACACACACGGTGAGGGTAGCATACTGCAGTTCCTACTGTACATCAGTTACAATTGGCATACCCCAGTCCTCGGTCATAGGGACCCTCATGTTCGTTATATGCTTCCCTGAGGTGCAGTCTAGCACAGAAAGACTTTCCCTGAATAGGTTTCCAGACGACTGCAAACTAGGGGCCATGATTGATTCACCAGCTAATACACACACCCTCCATACGGATATCACTGTGACGGATACCTGGTGTTGGTAACATGGCCTCAGGCAGCATGCCAGAAGGTGCATAGACATCCCCTTTGGATTACAACAATCACCCAGTGACTATCACATAGGTGGTAGTCCCCTACATACATAAGACATTATAAGGGATCTTAGTACACACGTAGATAGCACCCACTCCTTTGATAACCTTATTGCCAAGGGGGCATGGATATCCTTCTACATGGTCACCCTAATCTGTAATGGGTTTGTAGCCAGAACAAAGGCTGCCATTGTACCTCTATACTCCTGACTTATGAAACACATTCAAGGGTACAACACCCCATTTGGGGTGTACCTTACGGGACAGCAATGGCTTTAAATACCACAACATTAATGCACCAACAGTATTACTCACCTCCAAAGGATGACGTAAGCAGCACAACTACTGAAACCCCAACTGTAGTCATTTGCATACTGCATATTAAGAGGTGATCTCTGCTGAACATACAAGGCCCATGTCCACACCAATATTGATGGATATGCTCCACATAAACAACATAAGCAAAAGCCACTGAGAGCAACATGCTCTGGGATATGTACCCAAATGCAACGATGAGTAGCACGTGCTGGAGGGATACATTCCTGAAACAGACACTCACCATGCTTTGGAACATGATTCCTATGTACAGCAGGCAGGGACCCTCATTAGCACTCTTCATGAGATACCTCGATGGGTGGATGGGGAACAGACATGTACGCCAGGGATCACTGCAGTGGCTGTACTGTTCACAGGTGCAGGAAACAAATGGCTATGCTGTTCACAGGCACAGGACATTAACCTAGGGAGGTGCCGTCAGTGAAAACTCTGTATTAGGGCTTACAAATGGACTTGGCCAGACAGCATAGTACCTTACTATGAACCTATGAAGCTATTACATGTCCTTTGTGCATGGATAATTGAGTAGCTCTTCCATTTCAATTAGCTATCATGCTGTTACACTGTCTCGTGACTACAAGACATATGTATCCTGTTGTTGTGTATTATACATTCCAATACACATACCTTATGTTTGCATAATATAACAGTCATGCTATGTAAAATATTTGATATATCGACGTACAATACTGTACTTTTCACATTTTTTAAACCATATCCCATAATGCAAAGCATAACTGCACAGCAGGATCACCTTAAGCATGTTATTCTTGTTATACGCCCATACATATGCCTACTGTTACAGTATATCTACATAAACTATCCCCTGTTATGGCACTTACTTGTTGGACAAACCCTATCACCGGCAGTGGCTGGAGTGGAATTGTTATGTTTAAAGCCCTTATGTAGTATCCCTTGTGGCGTATGAGGTGTTTACCTTGTGGCCCACAGCAGTACACACAATTTCTACAAGCGTTACTATGCTCAACAAGACATCACTACATAATACCTTTTCCCACTGTCTGCATTGCGTACACTTTCATTAATACAGAACAGGCACTACATACACTAACATACTGAGTGTTCTACATACCTTCTTAGTGGTCCGAGTATACAATAATATATGTGTTACTCCTTTCCTCTTTAAACGATTAAATGGTATGAGCATACGGTTTGAATGTATGGCAAGCCATCTTTTTATATGTGGATACCTGTAACATGTGGTATCCTGCCACCAATTGGTGTTCCTGAGTAAATTATTACATGCACATCAGCTGTGCAGCTACTCCATTGGCCAATTACACGGTAACAGTGGGGTATAATTGAATAGTCCACTTGGGCATTGTCCTTTTGCCCTACCTTTGAGGGAGATGGTCTGGATGTATTTTATTGTGATGAATTGCAACAGCTATATGGAGAGACACAGATACTTTGAATTCATGTCCCCCCGTGAATCGTGTGTGATGGCTAGAGTAAATAGTTCTATATGTGAGTGTAGCTGTTATCTCAACTGTCTGATACGAGACTATTGCAAACAAAACCTGTAACATCGGCATCTGTTCCATTGTACAACAGCAATGATTTCACATGGCACCATTACAAGTGTATCTCTCACAAGGTATGTTAACACTTCTGCAGATGTCATTGAGTGAGTGGATGTTTGTGATGTTATTACAGTCTGTATTGCAATTGTTTCTGGTGTGGGGGAGATGTAGGTGGGTGTACATAGCAGATAAAGGTTTTTGGGGACTGCATTTATACATATTCCATATGTGTGTGGGGGCCCCTTCCCTAATTGAAGACCTATCATTTGTTAGACTAATACTATGGTTATTGCAGGCTTATTCATTAAACCATTGTTAATTGGTTCCTATATATGCAGGTGATGTTGATCCTTCAATCCCTCTGAAATACATCAATATGTACTGAACTGTTGCTACATGAAAGCTGTCTCATGTATTTCTGTCACAGATATTTGCACTCATTGCAATTGTGTTGGTAACTCAAACTGTTCGGCTTGGTTTGCCACCTTTTCAAATGGCCATAGTGGGACATTTGCAGGGCACACATCAGGGTTTAGAGGCCGACACATACCCACTGTCAGTACAAAGGATAGAACTTACTTTTGCCCTAAGTAAAACCTTATTCTTGTAGCACTTTAGTTGCTTATTATGTTTCTTGTACAATTTACATATTTGAGAGACAGAAATAACTATTTAATGCAACTATTACTTAATATATGGGACATCATTATGTCCTACAATCTCAGTACATTCGCCCTTTGTAATATTTGTTGTCAGGACACAACTGGCCAAAGAGGGACTGCCCCTCTCAAAGTGGGACAGGTGGTAACCGTATGCCTAAGGCCGGCTATGACCACAACTACTATAATAATCTACCTCCGAGTTAGCAAGAACAGACCCACGATGCAAACACACACACACATTACAGGCCCACAGAAGCACACACCACACTCTCAACACACACTTACACACACTACAGCAATCGGAAACCATACTTAAACACAGTACCTACCTGGACCGCAGCACCGGCAACAATAACTAAATGTCCCTTAACATCGTGATAATATTACTTGCGGTTATAGTGTTCCGGTACTGTGGTCTTTCGGTCTTTAAGCCTCATGATTATGCGTGTCGGTATGTAAAGCATTCGGTAGTTGGCAGTATCCTATTCATTTGTACCTCCATGGTTGTGTACAAGTCGTTAACCTGTCTATGTATTCGCAGATATATGTATTTCCGTATATATTGATATACATCTCTCTATCACCCTTTCTATCCCTATTTTATATATATATATATATATATATATATATATATATATATATATATATATATATATATATATATATATATATATATATATATATATATATATATATATATATATATATATATATATATATATATGTATAGACAGGGAGAGAGAGTGCACACACCTTTCGTTGGGTACATGGCGGTATATTCTGTTTGCTGAACTCCACATTTTTGTGTTTTAACCTGTCACAATACACACCTGCCATTGGTACATCTCGGGTAGCTTAGTGGTAGGTGATTGTGTACATGGTTGCATGTTGTACTCCTGTCAGTGGCCGTTTTAGCTCTCAGAGCAGGCACTGTTAGTACAAGTGTGAATAATGCTGGTTTTGCTTGTTCTGGACATCTTTGACTGTGATCTGCACGGAATTCGGCAAGGATTAGACCTGTTTTGCGCATATCTGTGTAGTCATGTTTAAACGACGCTTACCGTCACTTGCCGCCGCATAAACCCGCTAACATGTGCTTACACGTGCTCTAATGACCTACATCCAACATCCTTTATTCATGCCATCGGGATTACGTAATGGACCTTGCAGGATGTGGAATCAGGTACATACATGACACAGTCAGTGGCTTTACCACTTGGTCATCTGGTGTTTGTACAGTTGTTAATGGTGTTTTGTATGTGGACTGTACTATGGCTGTTCCTCCATACTGCAGTCAAATATGTAACTCAGTTAGTTTACATATGGATGATACCAATACATGGTACGTCCAAGTGATGTTTAATGGATGTGCTCCAGCATTGGGAATCTATGTCAGACTGAGCCACACACTGTAATGTGCTACACCTTGACACAACCTTATCTGGAGAATGCTGGGGTGGCAGATATCTGTCATGGGTACTCCCCATGCTTTGGCACTACATCCCTAATTACATTATATGGAGGCCCTCATTAACACACTGGGGAATCCATGCAGAGTAGGTGGGGAACAGTGGTTACACACGTGGATCCCGCACTTGGCTCTGCTCCACAGAGGGACAGTTGGTTAATCGATGGGGTGGTGATAGCAGACACATTTTTCCTAGGCTGCTGAATGGCCTCTGACAATCGGGCATGTACCTACCGATGTACCTAGGAACCTATATATACAGTATCAACATATGCTGTTAGCTTCGTTTACTGTTCAGGTGTTGACTTTCCTTGTTCCAATAGCTGTTGTGTGTGCAATAGTTGAGGGCTGCTTATGTAGGATTCACACAGTAGGCCACCTATACATTATAATTTGCAGGTGGTCGTGTGTGTGTGCCATCCATTTTACTGTGTGTGCAGGTGGAGACGTGTGTCAGTCCATAGGGGCCTACACTGGCAGTGTATGTGCTATACGTTCCCTCTTTGCCAAGGCGTGGGCATATTGGGCATGCTTCCATCTGCCTACTGGGGCCGGCACAGGTTGTTCGTGGTCTGAATCCCTCTGTGCTTGTGATGGCCTTGGCAATTGCAGTGGGCTGTGTGGGCCTTCACCATTATGTCCCTGCTGCAGCTGTTTCCGCAGGATTATATTATGTAGCATGGCACATACTACGAAGATGTGGGCACACGTGCCTGGAGAGTACTGCAAGGCTCCACCAGATATGTCCAAGCAATGGAACCATGATTTCAGCATCCCAAACACACGCTCTACGATGATTCTGGTTTGTGCGTGTGCCTCATTATGACGTTCTTGCATGGGTGTGTGTGCATTTCTGATGGGAGTCATCATCCACGGCTCCAGTGCATACCCAGCATCCCCCACAAGGTGGCCATATGGGATGCCCCCCCGACAAATACCTGATACAGCTGTGAGACATGCCAGATGTGGGAGTCATGGTAGCTTCCAGGGCTGCCAGCACACACATCCATGATAATGCCCTGGGCATTGCACACGACTTGGCAGTTGATGGAGTGGTATCCCTTGCAGTTTATGTAGCGCCTACCATGGTCTCCGGGTGGTGACTTGATATGTATGTGCATGCAGTCTATTGCACCCAGTACCTCCGGGTAGTGTGCCACATGGTGGAAGAGACGCATATTGCTGGCCAACTCCTCCTGAGTTCAGGGGAAGTATATATGCTCACTGGCATGAGGTAACATGGCATCCAGGAACTGGTGGAGTAGCCTGGATGCTGATGCCTGTGAGATCCCCATGATATCTCCAGTTGGCCTTTGAAAGGTACCTGTGGCTAGTATTCTCAAGCTTACACATACCTTCATGTCCACTGAGATGGGTTTCCCTCTGTTGTTTCTGGATCTCAGGCGTGGCCAGCACAGCTCAACTATTTGCTGTATGATGTCCCTGTCCACCCTGTAATGCTGTACTATTTCCAGATCCTGTAGCCCCTGGTAGGTTACCCTTGGTCTGAACACTCTTCTCCTCCTCCGGGGCCTGAGGTGTTTGTCAGCATCATCTTCCACAACACCTTCAGTCTCCAACACATGCTGATGAATCACAGCTATGGCAGCTCCCAACAAGTACATTGTAAAAATTCCCCGTCTGTTTACATCGATGGTTTGGGAATACACAAGTGTGTGTGAGGTGCCTTCACACTTTATACTATTGTGCTTTGAACACTGATGATGTCATAGGGTGTGTATGTACACTCGGAGCTGCAGGGTATCTTGTGTTTTACCACAGATACGGCTATTGTGCTGCCTTTGGTGTTGAATTACATTTAGCTGCTGTGGATTACCTCTTGCCCTTGCCTCAACTTTTCTTAACTATTCCCGTCCCATTGTCTGCCATGCATCCAGCAACCTGCTTTCTTGTTTTGTACTTTCCTGAACCAGGATTGTCTTGCAAAATGTGTTCTATTGCCGATCTACTGCAGGTTTGCTTTGCTCAGCAGTTACAGTTCTCTTTTCTTTGCAATCCGACACCTCCCCTATCCTGTTCTGCAGGTTGTTGCTAGCAGCCTTGTTAGCTGGCGTCAATTGCCCACTGTGAGTTAATAGGTGTTAATTGCTCAGTTATACTCCAATTACCCTACTGCAGCATTTCCTTATTGTCTTCCCCTAAACTTCCTTTTTGGGCTGTGGTGCGTGGCTCGTGAGTCCGCTTACCAGGTTTCGGGCACATTTTCATCCACGTACACATGCGCTTTCGGGCACCATGTGTGCTCTCTACTGAGCAAAGCTATACCTACATCCACGCCCCTGTCCTGCGGCTTTGCTTAGCAAAGGGCAGTCCAGATTTGCATTGCTCCAATGTGCTTACAGCTGCAGTGGCACACCCCACTGCTGATGTCATGTATTCCTCCAGACCACTCCTCGGTGTTGTAGTGCTGCACCATTTTGTACATCCTTAGGCCGGCGGGACGTTTGCGATTCACTATTACTTGCCTCATTTGCATGGCATTGACTATTAATTCATAGTTACTGCGCCGAACACTGTCACAGGCCCTTAGCAACCCTTACAGCTTCGTTGTGGTGTAGCATGCATACCATTGACTATTATGGTGAAATCGTGATTTGTGTTACATTGCTATTTTATGGCATTTGTATATATTTTCCTTGTGTTCCTGTTTGCACACACTTGCCCTACGGCTGTACTTTGCGTTACTGTGGCCATGACATTAAATGTTATTTTTTATGTGTTGTGCATCTTTTCTTATGCCATTGGCTATATATTTAGCCATTGGCATATGTTAACTTTGTACTGCATGAGTCTGGTCCATTTCCAAGGCTCCAATGTTCTGTTTGTCAACATGTAATCCGTTTTTTTTTTGGTTTACATTTCTGTAGGCTTACGCTATGCTTACGCCACTTCATGAATCGCTATGTACCTTCATTTGCATGCTGCAGTACTGCGCATGGGGTGATTTGCATACCTACGCCAGGAGCTGCGCAGATCTGGCATACGCTGGTAGTGCACATGGAATTGGATTGTACCTGAATCGCTCGGCGGCCATATTTGGTGTTATACCACCTATGTTACGCCTGTGCCTGGCGCAAGCTTCATGAATCCTGGAGTCCATCTTTGTATGTTAAGCTACATATTCTACTTAACTGTCCCTTTATTATATTCATTTTGGTTTTCTTGGGGTGCAAACTTGAATAGTGTAAATAACTATTATTCTGAACTTCTTTATTATAGATTTTAGATACCAAACTTTCTTTCTCTTTATATACTGTAACATCTAGATAATTAATTTCTTTCTTATTATAATTGTGTGTAAAATCTAAATATGTGCACACATTATTCATATACTTAATGAGCTCTTCTAGTTTGTCCAATGCTCCTCTCCACACCATAAAAACATCATCAATAAAATGCACAATCTTGAATATGTACTGTTTATACTCACTTTCTAATACATTTGCTGCTTCCCAACTATTCATGAACATATTTGCATAGCTGGGTTCTAGGGCTGCACCCATCGCAACCCCATTTATTTGTACATAGATTTCTTCATAAAAAGACAAGTAGTTGTAATTCAGAACTACATCTATCATTTCCATTATTAAAGCGACTGTATCTGCTGAGTATTTCTTTGATTTCAATAATTCAGTTCTCACAATTTCCATCCCTTCTTCATTGGGGATGACTGTGTAGAGAGATTTTATATCCAATGCTACTAGAAAGTCCTCCTTTTCTACTTTTATTTCTTTTAATTTATTTAGGAAGTCAAAACTATCTCTTATATAAGTTTCACTTACAGAGACTACTTTTTGCAAATGCTTATCTACACATACTGACAGGCCTTCGGTTTTGCTACCTGCACTGGCTACTATAGGTCTTAGAAGAGGATTGTTAAGATTTTTATGCGTTTTAGGTATTCCTGATATCTTACTTATTTTGGGGTTAGTTGTCAACAAACTCTTCCTAACTCTCTCATCTATCCTACCAGTTAGGAACCATTCTTCAATACATGCATCTATTAATGCATACCCCTTTTTTACTTCTCTCATATCAATTTTCTTATAATATTTAACATCTGTTAGTAATTCCTTCATTTTACTTTCATAGTCTGCCCTGTCCATTGTTAACAAGGACACACCTTTATCTGTTTTTAACAGCAGTAAATCAGTTTTATCTAACAAATTGTTAAAGCATTCTTTTTCTTTCATAGACATATTAAAATAATTATATTCGGCCTTCTTTTCTAATACTTTAATTATCAGTGCTTCACATATGCTCAAAAACATTTCCAACCCCTTACATAAAGGAGGGTTGTAACAGCTTGGGTTGTAAAGTAACACATCACTTCTTGCATAATTTTTCAATATCACATCAAAATGTAACAATCTGACATAGTCTCTCAGGCAATTTATTGTCTCTGCTTTATTTGCTCATTGAGCTGGTGCAAAGTTCCATCCTTTGCTGAGAGCTAAATATTCTTGACTTGAAAAAACATAAGTAGATAAATTAATAATTTTAAAATTTACTGTACCTATGTTTTCCACAACTGTTTTTTCTGTCCCCAATACTTCTTCTGATTTCCTTTCCTCACAAAGCAGTTTTTTGGCTGCCAGTTATTTTTATGTTAATATTATGTCCACTCTCTGCTGTTACCTGGGCCCAGGTTCTTTGTCCTTCATTAACTCTTTGATAGACATCCACAGCTTGTCGGCTTTTTACTGAAGGCATACTTTGTTTTTCTGCCCCCCCCGTTCACCATCTTCCAATATCTCTCTCAATTGGGGACTTGCCATTGCACTGTTACAGTTCCCATTATATTCTAATGGGTTTTTTGTTGCTCCCGACTTGTTCTCTTTCCTTGCTCCATATTCTGTTGGTCTTATTTCATTGACTTCTTTATATTTAAGCATCCCGACCTCCTTACGACATTGGTTTCTACTTCCTGTTGATGCCTCTCGCTCGTGGCTTCATTCACTTGTATGCAATTGCGTAAACATAGTCCATAGGTTGCTACCACACCCCCTATATAATCCATTCTGTCTTGTTCATATTTTTTAAGTTTTCTGTTGCTTAACTGTTCATTAAGCTTGATCATGTTATCTTGTAGAATACTTACTTTACTACTGAAAATTTCTATTGCAGTAATTTCTTTTAACGTATTGTAATTGTTTTGCACTTTCTCTGATAACTCTGATGCTAGTTTTCTATTGTGATTTAATAACAGTTCTACATACTGCAGTCGAGAATTCTGATTAACCACCAGCCATTTAGCCAACAATTCTTTCGGTAGATTTTCTCCAGCTGGTAATTTGATGATTCTCAAGCCTTTCGGCACTCTTTGAATCTTTAGACAGGTTTCAAAAAACAAATTGTCACACGGCAATCTCTTTAGTTTGGTCAAGTCTTTTTCCAACTCACCAAACAATTCACTATGATTTGTTTTATGTTGCATCTGCATTTGTTGTTCATTTGGCACAATAAAAGGATTTGTAGGGGGGGGGGGCTAAACATCCTTTCAAGACTTCCTCACTTGATATGCATCTCTTTCTTCTTCCACTATTAGCCAAGGCATTACCACTTGCTTCATTGTTGGTGATAAATGAACACACATAGGTGTATCATTCAAAATACACCCTGCTGGTAATGAGACAAAACTTGTCCCAGGAATTGCATGGATTTCCATCAAGACACAGCTGCAGCTAAATTACAATAGCCACCAAAAGCAGCTTTTCACCAATAAACTTGTAAAACAAATAAAGAAAATAGCAATTCATAGGTTCATAGGTTCATACTAGACTATCTGCCCAAGGGCATTTATAAGCCTAGCCAGAGTGTGTTTGGCTTTCACCACCCATTTTAAATGAATTTTGCTATGCCCTTTTTCGAGGTTAGTATACTGTGCCTCTGTCTAACAGTGACACAGAAGTAATACCCTGGGTAAACCTATGATCTCCCATCCACTCATCAAGATTCCTCTTGAAGAGAGTCAATGAGGGACTCTGCCTAACTTGGACTGAGATTTTATTCCAGAGTGAGGGGAGCCTCTGAGTTATGAATCTGTCCCTCCAGCATGTCCTATTTATTTCAGTGCTGAGGTTCAAGTCTCTCGAGCGCGTGGCTCGATGGGATTTGGATTTTCTGATGTGCAGCATGTCCATTAATTCCAGGTTGGACATGGCTTTATACGTCAGGCACAGATCGCCTCTGTGCAGGTGGTATGCCACTGAATAGAGCTGGAGTTTCTTTAACCTGGCAGCATATGGCATCTGTTTGAGCCCTTTGATGCTCTTGGTGAGGTACTTTTGGGTTTTTTTCAGTTGCTTCAGGTGTAAGGTACATCCCAAAAGGGGCATTATACTCAATTATGGGCCTGATGAGGGATGAGTAAAGAGGCACAATGACCTCCCCTGATCTAGATGTGAATCCCTTCATGATTAGGTGGGCTATATAAAATGTTTTTCTAACCACTTTGGCCACGTGGTTTTCAAATGAGAGATTGCTATCAACTTGGGTCCCCAGGTCCCTAATTGCTTCTTCCATACATAATGGATTACCACCTATGTGGTAATTTGTGGGCACTTTGTTTTTGCCAAAGGGGATGACTATACACTTTTTGGCATTTAGCTTGAGGCTATGGCTCTGGCACCAGTTGTCTGTTTCTATGTGGCCCTTTTGTAGGATGCTTGTGTCGGCTGGAGAGTCGATTATGGCGCCTAGTTTGCAGTCATCTACAAACTTGGTCAGCCGCAGTCCTTCTTCTTAGGTTACCAGACTTTAATAAAACAATAAAATGACCTCCAGTTAAATGTTTTCAAATGTATTAAATATTTTAGGAAATGTATTAAGAATTTCATGAGTGTATTTTTAAATGTTTTTCTTAACTTTTGTGTAGCATTTTCACAAAGTTAGCTTTTTGGAAGTTGGAAGGAAGAGGAAGTAACATTTTAAAGTGAATGTATCATGTGATGAGTTTAAACCATGTGACAACTGAAGCCTTAAAAATGAATTTTGTAGAAGTTAACCTCAGTCTGAAGAAGTCTCTGTAGAGTTGTAATGAAAGCGCTAACTGGAGGTGATTTTATTGTTTTATTAAAGTGTGGTAACCTAAGAAGACACTGCTAATTTATTTATTTGTTTTTACAAGTTTATTGGTGAAAAGCTGCTTTTGGTGGATACCATTCTTGTTTGTGCCATAACAGTAACACACCTTTGCTTGCTAGAAAAGAGCAGTTTATGCTTGTGTCATAAACGTAACTCAGCTGTATTCCCTCCAACAGAACAGTTGTATACTTGTATGTGCCATAACAGTAACCCATCTTTGCTCCACCCCCCAAAAGAGCAGTCTATGCTTGTTTGTGTCATCCTACCTGCCCTTCAGTTGTTGACAAATGAATATCATAATATTGCCAGTTAATATCCTCACACATTTTAAGGCCAGTGATATAGCATGTTTTACAGACTGCATGTCTCAGAGTACTGGTCAGATAACTGATGAATGACCAATATACACAGAAAGGTAAGACAGAGCTGGATATTTGCAAGCAGTAACTATAACAGGTTGTGTGATCACTAAATATACTATATCCAAATATAATAATAAATGTGAAAATGGTTTATCAGTGTGCATTCTGTTGCAGTTGGTTCTGTGAAGAATTACTTCAGTTCTTTGTTGCAAATCTCTTTGTGTGTGTGACTTAGAGGGATAAGGCACTCATCCTATTTTCTGAAGGTGCATTGGAGTGAGAGCTGAAATCAAGACCTATGTAGACATATATCATGTGTACTAACATTTTCTACTGTGCAACTCATAAACTGTTTCCTCATTTCAACTATGTTTCCTTTTTTTCTTTTCTTTTCTTTTATACTAAATAATACTAAAAACCTTTTCAGAGAAAACACAATTTGCCAATAATTGAAAAGGAGGTTGGATGTTAATGAAACAGAACTTGAAAAATGCGCATCGTTTACTTGTAGCGCTTTGTAAGTCTAACCTGACACATCCACCTGATGTAAGCATTCACAGTTACCATCCCATAAACAGAAACACTAAAGGAGTGCCTACACTAAATCTACATCTCTATATGGATCCAATATTTTCAGATTCAGCAATTGTAATGTGTTCAGACCACATTTTTATCTTCACCATGCTGGCAGCCATGAATCAGCAATATAGCTAGGGAAAATGAAGGGGAGACGAATGCTGAACAAAGAAGGAAGTGTACCATACCTCTCAACTGAAAAGTTTTTTAGCAGAATGTCCAGATTTTTGCCTCATATTTTTGGTCTGTTTCTCATAAAATTATGATTTTCTGGTAAATCATTTGGCAAATCATTGAGGAATGAAGTCAGAGAATAATGACAGAGATTTGAGATTTAGATTTCATACCCTTCAGAAAATTTATGCTAATGGAAAATGTGTTATTCTAGCAACTTTTTATGTTTGTAAGAACAGTATTTAAAAATTGTACCTATTTCTGGTCCTTGGCCCTTCCCATTATTTATGGCTTTATGCAGATTTCTTGTTCTAAGAGGTTGAGAGATATGGAGGGTATTACATTGGGATACATCTGCACAGAGGAGTACTGATTTTTAGATGGATATTCCTGCATTTCATCAGCTATATATTGCATATGCTGACATGTAACTATGAATAGTCTGTTTAATATTTTTTATATTTATTTTGATTAGCACACACTTATACCTCTAGCTGTCTGCATTACTTACATGTGTACTGTTCATTTGTGAGTGGGGGAGCAAAGCTGCATTTCTGTTATAGCGCAAAGAAAGGATTTATGTTGCTACTGTTATTCTCCTTTTGTTGCATCGAGCCTGTACATAAAAATAAAAATGTGGGCATTACAAACATGAAAATACTGTTACATTTTTTTCTAAGCAGATTTATAAGCCATACTCTCAAACACTGCAAGATATTCATGCGTTTGTGGCAGAGAAGTACAAAGTTCTGACTGCAACCTAAGCTTACTTGATTAGCAGTTGGGTGTTGGAAAAGTTGGGCAGAGGAGTTTTGGAGAGACTGGCTATTACCAGCTCACTCATACTTGAGGGTAGAAAGCAATATGATTTACTGTACTACTGTCTCCAATAGCAGTGTTACATATTGCTACTATCAACTGTTTGGATACATGGTTTATACAGCATATAAACCGTGGAAGATGTTATGTAGTGTATGAGGTATGCATAGGGAACTTCCTATGGGTACAGCTTTCAATGAAGCCACAATCTAAAGTGGAGATGGTTTTGGCTGGGTATGGGAGTAGGGATCACATAATTTCACACATTAGGTGTTGTGAGTTTCAGACTTCATACCCTTCAGAAAATTCATGGTAATAAAAAAAATGTGAGTGCCCGCCACAAGTGTTAGAAGTGAAACTTCTATAACAAGTACAAAGGAAAGCAAATGGTATTATAAATGAAGAAGTGGATAAGAGCAATAATTAAAATTTGTTCCTATTTTTGAGCTTTTGTTCCCCCTTTATCATAGGCTTTATCCAGATTTCTTCAGTTGAAAGATGCAGATATGCAAACCTCTTTACTGCTGCCAGTGGTCAATCTGACTTGCACATACACACACACACACACACACACACACACACACACACACACACACACACACACACACACACACACACACACACCTTTACTTCAGAAAATGCATGCTAATGCAAAATATTTAAAAATGCTCATCTTTTGACCCTTTGTCCCCGGTTTATTTTTAAGTTTATCCAAATACAGCTCAGATGGCTTTGTGGTAAATTGCAGTGGATATGGTGTGCAGGGTCCTAGGTTCAAGGCTTGCAAGGGCTGATTATTTACTGTTTGTAAGCTTTCGAGCCGCTAAAGCCTTTCTGTGTTGGAAGGAAGCCCTCTAGCTTATCAGTGGGAGTGGTAAGCACTAGGTAGCTTATCAACCACAAGAGTGGTTTCTGGCCCAGAAATTGTAGTTTATTGGCTGTTTGGGCAGTTTTTCCATTTCTTTCAACTTTCTAGCTTAAAAGCCTGTGTTTGTGCTTGTTTCCCATCTTTCCTGTAACTAGTCTAGTCCAGATACAGATTTGCTGTATCCAGGACTGCTTGAATGCTTCTGTGCCCTCACAAGCCTTTCTGTGTTGGAGGGAAGCCTTCTAGCTTATCAGTGGGAGTGGTAAGCACTAGGTGACCTGTTTACCACAAGAGTGGTTTCTGGCCCAGAAATTGTAGTTTACTGGCCGTTTGGCAGTTTTCTCATCTCTCTCAGCATACTGGTTTAAAAGCCTGCATTTGCACTTGTTTCTCATCTTTTCTGTAACTAGTCTAGTCCAAATACAGATTTGCTGTATCCAAGACTTCTTGAATGCTTCTGTGCCCCCCAAGCCTTTCTGTGTTGGAGGGAAGCCTTCTAGTTTATCAGAGGGAGTAGCCTATCTACCACAAGAGTGGTTTCTGGCCCAGAAATTGTAGTTTATAGGCCATTTGGGCAGTTTTTCCATCTCTTTCAACTTTCTGGTTTAAAAGCCAGCATTTGCATTTGTTTCCCACCTTTCCTGTAACTAGTCTAGTCCAGATACAGATTTGCTGTATCCAGGACTGTTTGTAAGATTCTGAGCCCCCAATCCTTTCTGTGTTGGATGCAAGCAGTCTAGCTTATCAGTGGGAGCAATAAGCACTAGGTAGCCTATCTACCACAGGATCCAGGTACAGATTCTTAGCTTTAGCACCTGAATTTGCTTATTCGTGCTCAGCACTTGTTCAGAACTTGTTGTTAGCACTAAATAAGCTGCAAATTACTACAGCACTTAACCTTCCTCTTTACCTAGAGGAAAACAGTTTTTGTACTTACTTTCCTCATTGGCTTAGAGAAAACAGCTCTTATACTCACTTTCCTCACTTGTCTAGAGGAAAGTAGTTTTTTATTCATGTATGTCCAAGGGTCATATCCCAGTGTTCTCTCCTGTCTATCTGATGAAGCTGGGCATCTTGGGGCAATGTAGCAATTGCCGCATGTACAGACAACCCTCTCCTCCTACCACCCAACACCACAACCTGTGAGATATGTACTTATCTAGCCAAAGTGGAGGTAAAACTCTCTTCAACCAAGACTGAACTTGACAGTCAAGAGGAGAAGTTAAACACTTGCACCACACCACACTGATCACATAGTCCCACTAAATCTACACCACAAAAGTCCACACATAGAAACACAAAAACATTCATGGAGGCTCTCAATAATAATCTGCTCAAGCAACAGAGACCTCCAAAGCAGAAATGAAAGCAACCTCCACCCCCCCCAACACAACCCAAATGATACATAGCCCACAGAATCAGTGTGCCTCTCAACCACAGCCCATAAGGCAAATCAACGTACCCAAAACACTAGTCATTGGTGACTCTATAGTCAGGCACACTGATGTCCCACTCATCAGGCTAAACAAGGAGAAGTTTGCTGTCAGCTGCCTGTCGGGTGTCAGGATCTGCCACATAACCGATGCACTCAGGTCAATCCACAACAAGTACAAATATGACTCTGTCATTGTCCATGTTGTTATGAATGACCTGAGACATACCTCCCTGGACTACATGAAAAAAGACATGGAAGAGCTCTCTGATCTTGTAGCCCAGGCAGGTATGACCCTAGCCCTGAGTAGCATCCTGCCATTGCCCAGAATGATACCGCAGTACAAGGACAAAATGATTGACCTCAACAATTGGCTAAGCTTCTGGTGTCATTCTAAGGGGATCCAGTATCTGTCTGCCTGGGACGACATGGTTGACAGACGACGATGCTTTGCCAGAGATGGCCTGCACTGTCACCCCTGGGATTCCGGATACTGGCTAAGGCTCTTGCTGCCCTTATAGTGCCTTTTTTAGGCAAGGTTCAAATGACAAATTCACCACTGTAACAGGAACAGGCAAGCAAAAACTGAGGGTAATGCTACTCAATGCTAGAAGTCTAAATCTCAAAATGCACTCCCTCGAGCCACTCCTTAAAATGGAGAATACCAACATCTGTGCAGTGACTGAGACCTGGTTCAAGGCTCCAGAGATCACCCTGCATTATCAGGCTATAACTCATACCACCCTTTTCGGCTACCTAACCTGGACTGGAACACCAAAGGTGGAGGTGCGTCCATATTCAATAAGGATATCCAGACCTCCAGGCTAGTTGCTCAGCACAATGCATCTGAGGTTATTCAAGTGCAACTAACTCTGGGCAAAACTGCAATCCAAATTGTAGCTTGCTACAGATCTCCCACCATGCCCCAGGATTCCCACTCTTCTTTTCTTGATATACAGGAAAATATTAGGGTTCAACCAAACACCCTAATAATGGGCAATTTCAACTACCCCACCATTAACTGTGAAAAATACTCATGTACCAACTCCTTCGCTCAAGTCTTTCTGGAGTTCATAAATTCCAATAACTTGGATCAATTTATCCACACCCCCACCAGGGGCAGCAATATCCTAGACCTAGTCATTACCAACATAAGTGACCGGTGTTCCACACCTGAAGTCAGCTCCTCATTGGTCAGATCCAACCATAAGCTAATCACCCTAGATATCCATATCTCACCCCCACCCCCCATTAAGGAAATCACAGTAAAAAATTTCTCCAAAGCCAACTTCATGCTTCTTAAGACAGAAGTGGCGAACTTCATGACACCCATGCAGATGGGCAACATAGTTACGACTGCTGAATACTATACAGATACACTCTATATGCATACTTGTTCATGTATTGTGCTATCCCAATCAGAGCCAAGATGCTATCCTCAAAAAAAAGAAGCCAATCTGGTGGTCCCCTGCCATAAACAAACTACAAGAGAAGGAAGAAACTGTTTCAAAAGAGAGTAAAATCCCATGAGTGGAGGAGTTCCTTGGTCAGCCTCAGTAATAAGCTGAGATCCCTTATAAGATCCTCCTAAGCTAGCTATGAAAACAAAATCACCACTGATTTCGAGGGACAGCCACAAAGCATTCTATAACTATGTCAAGAATCTCAATGGCAACACCCAGATCTGCTCAGAGCTACAGCAGAACGGCATGAAAATTACAGGACCAACTAATATTGCCAATGTCCTGTCAGATAGGTTGAGTGCTAACTTTACCCCCCTCTCACCTGATAAAGGGCCCATATCTCTGCAGGAAAAATGCAGAGTCCCTGTAATTACAACTACGCAGGCAAAAGCCACATTCTCTAAAGCCAAAATCACAGCATCCATGTGATCGGACAACATCCCAGGCTGCATTTTACATGAACTTCAGAATGGACTGGCTCCCCACCTGTGCACCATGTTCAATCATAGTCTCACATCAGGCTTTGTACCCACTGAATGGCACACAGCAACAGTTATCCCACTCCACAAAGGGAGAGCCATCACTGATCCCAGGAACTATCACCCTATTAGCCTGACGAACCTGGTCTGTAAGGCTATGGAAGGTATCATCATGGAACTCATAAACAAAGACATTGGTAACCTCCAAACTCTGGACCCCACCCAGTTCAGGTTTGTGAAAGGCAGATCATGCTTCTTGAACCTGATTGACTTCTTTGACAAAGTCACCAAAGCTGTAGACGAGGGTAACATGGTTCACACAGCCTATCTTGACCTCACCAAGGCTTTTGGCACCATCCCCCATTCTGGAATTATAGCTAAACTCACTAAACTACGTATAAATCCCTACGTCACAAGATGGGTTGCCAATTGGCTCACTCACAGAACCCACACTGTAAAAGTCGCAGACTCCAAATCTGACTTCAAACCAGTGACAAGTGGAGTACCACAGGGTTCATTCCTGGGACCTCTCGTGTTTGGTATCTACTTCTCTGAAGTACAGGCTAACACAGAAGACCTATGGCTAACGAAGTTCGCAGATGACTGCAAACTAGGAGCCATAGTTGAGTCCCCAAATGATGTGAACATCCTACAGAAGAGCCTCACTGAGACAGATGCCTGGTGTCAGAGCCATGGCCTCAAGCTCAATGCCAAAAAGTGCATTGTCATTCCTTTTGGTAAAAACTCAGTACCCATGAACTACCACATAGGTGGCAGTCTACTTAATGCTGAATGTATGATAAGAGACCTGGGGACCCAGGTAGACAGTAGTCTCTCCTTTGATAATCACATAACCCCAGTAGTCAGGCATTCCTTCTACATTGCACACCTCATCATAAAAGGGTTCTCATTTAGGAAAAAAGAGGTCATTGTTCCCCTCTACTCAACACTCATTAGACCCATTATAGAGTACAATGCCCGTTTTGGAATGTACCTCACAAGACATCTGCAGCAGCTGGAAAGGCCACAGAAGTACATCACAAAGCAGATTACTGGCCTCAAACAGATGCCCTGCACTGACCATCTCAAAAAACTCCAACTTTACTCCATAGCATATTGCCTACTCTGAAGTGATCTCTGCCTAACATATAAAGCTATGTCAAACCCAGAGCTGTTGGACATGCTACACCTAAAGAAATCCCAATCCCTCTGAGCTACATGCTCTAGGAACCTAAACCTTGTCACCATAATAAACAGGACATGCTGGAGTGATAAATTCATGTCATAGAGACTTCCCATACTCTGGAACAAGCTACCCATCTACGTCAAGCAAAGTTCCTCATTAGCACTCTTCAAGAAAAATCTTAATAAGTGGGTGGGAAATAGGAAATACATCATCCCGGGGATCACTGCTATGGCTCTGCTTGACAGGGGCACAGGAAAATAGCTTTCTTGGGTGGCGTAAGCCAGGGAACCTTGTTGGCTAGGCTTACTTAGGCCCTTGGGCCGATAGCCTAGTACCTACCTATGAACCTATAACTTAATCTAGCATAACTCTTAATTGTATAGATTTTTGCAGAATGTCCAGCTATTGCCTCATATTTTTGGACTGTTCCTCATAAAAATGTATTTTTTGATAAATCACTGCAATGTTCTAAGGATTAAAAAAATCACTGGGATGATCTAAAGATTAAAGTCACTAAATAATGACATGCATTTGAGTTTCAGACATCATAACCTTCAGATAATGCATGCGAACACAAATCCTGTTATTCTAGCAATTTTCTAAATTAATAAGAACGATATTTAAAATGTGTCTTTATTTCTGTGCAGTCTCCCTATTATGTCAGGTTCTGTCCAGATTTCTTGTACTAAGGGGCTGAGAAGTATGTTTAAGAGGTGAAGAGGTACACAAAGCTGTTAACTGCTGCTGCTGCTGCAAACCTGTTGTTCAATACATTTTTTAACTTTGTAAGAGCAATATTTAAAAGGTGTCCATATTTCTGGGCCATTGTCCCCCCATTATTGATGGCTTTGTCCAGATGTCTTGCTCTAAGAGATTGAGTGGTATGCCATGTAGACACCTTTCTATGGCTGTATTCAAAGATAGGTACTGATAGAACACCAGCACAAAGTCTGCACGGTTGCTTTATAAATTTCTGAATTGCTCTGACGGTGTCTCCTGGATTGATTAGCATGCTATTCAGCTACTTATGCAGTGATTAGCATGCCATAGTGATTAACTACTTTCTGCAGGGATGCGTGCTTCTACACGGTGCTTACTGATTTAAATTTTCCTACTGCCATGTGCACATCGTGTTGTGACTCAAATATGGTGAAAAACCACTGTGTAGGCTTTATTGAATCCTGGGAAACAGTTAATCTTTTTGTAGACTATCACTGCTACATAAACTCACAGGCAAAAGGCTTAAATAGGGTTAGGGAGGGACTTTGTTTCACTTGGTTGGGGAGCCTGTTCCAGAGAAAGGGATTTCGCAGAGATACATATCTGTGTCTCCAACATGTCCTATTTATGTTGCAAGCAAAAGTTAGGTCTTTAGATCTAGTAGTTCTGATGCTGTTTGTTTTATGGATGTATGAAAGATTAATCACAGTGGTGTCAAAGGATGCCTTGCATGCCAGGCATAGATCACCTCTCAGTAGTCTGTAGGAGACCTAGAACTGAGATAGAACTTTGAAGCAATCCACGTAGGGCATTCTGTTTATGCCCTGTATTATTTTTGTAAGAAACTTTTGAGGATGTTCCATTTGCTGTATGTATCTGGTCAGATACATTCTGAAGGGGGCATTATACTCAATGATGGGTCTGATGTGGGGCAAGTATAGTGGTAGAGTGACTTCCCTGGACCTAGATGCAATGCACTTACTTATATGTTGAACAACACAGAAGGATCTATTTACTACCTTGGATACATCTTGATCAATTTACTATCTATATGTGTTCCCAGATCCCTAACTAGGGGGTCAACTCTTAGGGGTGTTTTATTGATTACATAGTTTCTTGGGGTGGCTGACTTCCCAAAAGGTACTATAATGCATTTCTTTGCACTTGAGTTAATTAAAGAATGAATTAATTAAAACATGCCTTATTAGATGATATATATCATCCTCATACTTCACATCATATGTCATTTTTCAGTTTTTGTCTTTAAGATACTTATGTTGAGGACATTTGCATCATCTGGAAAATGTTCATATCAAACATGAAAGCCAAATGTATATCTATAATGAAATATGTAATGATAGACTGACATAACAGTTTTAATCATAAAATAATTGCTTTGTTCTACACAGTGTACAAACATGGATGGTACAGAA
The DNA here is from genome assembly GCF_019279795.1 of Protopterus annectens. Taxonomy (NCBI): domain Eukaryota; kingdom Metazoa; phylum Chordata; order Ceratodontiformes; family Protopteridae; genus Protopterus; species Protopterus annectens. Next base: position 1,676,127,707 of record NC_056726.1, read on the forward strand.
AGAAATTTCCCAAGATAGGAAAACATTTTTGCTTATTTCCAAAGTGGAATGCAATCCATTTACAAAGTTTCCACTAAGTAGCATTTACATTAGTATTTTAGGTTTAGTAATGCCTGTTGGTTGCCGCACTGCTAAAATTAAATTTGACGTGCTAACCTAGTTGGTTTTCAATATTTTATATCAACATTATCATTTTTGACATTTTAAGCCATGAAAGAAAACAGAATGTTTATATGGGAGTCTTGGAGGTTGGTATAATGGTATAATGGTTAAGGTGTTTGATTCTTAACATGGGTTAATTAGCTAGGCTTAAAATGATTCTCAAGGGCAGTTAGCCTAGTGCTAGTCTATGAACCTATATGTGACTTGACAGGTAATTATGCACAACAAATGCAGACTATCGCTTTGGGCTCTGAGACTCTAACGATCAGTGTTCAACATTCAGTAAGTCAAACTCAGAGCCTACCAGAGGCCTTGAAAGAGGATGCCATCAATTAAATAGGGATCAAACCTGTTTTTCCCTATTCAGTCATTCAGATCATTTTCTAAAGCATTCAAGTAATCCAATGTTCTTATTGCTGGTGTTAACACATTCTAGCATAAATCTGATCTGGTATGAAAACATCTCTTTTTTTTTGGCTGGCATTGTAAACAACTTGTTGTTCCTAGTTTCCAAAATGTATCTATAATTTATCACCTAAGTCCTCTACATACTGTTATACACTGCTTTGTGCATTAGTATAAGATCAAATATTAAAAGCCTGTAACTTATAAAGAACAGGGTCATTTTTTTCCAACCTCTATCTATAATTATAGCTTCATAATTTTATAATCTGCCTCATATAGAGACTTTGTATACTCTCAAGTCACTTTATTTTTGTAATACTGACTGAACAGACTGAGGCACAATACTGCATAATTGGCATGACCATTGATTTATAAAGGGGGATAAGAACTGCAACATAGTATATCTCTGATAACAACAGCATTGTCTTATTATCCTTAATAAATGCATCTCAAAAAGATTGTTTATCAAAAAGTACCCCCAAATCTCTTAGTTGATCCACTTCACCCAATACCAAGTTATTTGATGTATATGGATAAAAAATTATCTTCCCTTAAATGCCTTGTCACTGTCTGGGATTGACTTGTTACAATGGGAATAACAAAAGGGAAATAGCATGGGGCTTCTTTGACACTGGTTGTCCTATCTATGTAGCTTCATAAGAAATGAATAACTGATTAGAAGCTCTTAAGGTTTTCATTTAGTCAGGATAGTATCTGAGTTATCTCTGGACATCTGGAGTTTGAAGAATCCTTTCTCCTTCATATTTACATTCTGTCAAGAAGGCATGGAGATGGATATCTTGGCTCAAAATAAATTCAGATACCACTTTATAATTAAATGAAGGTTTAGAATTAAAAAAACCCTATGTCTGTGGAAAACAAGGTAAGGTAGAACCATAATAACAGCTTCCAACTCAGACACTCTTCTCTCAGAAGTCATACCAGTCTGTACACTATTTTCTGTGTTACAAACCTCAGACAGTCTGATGAGCTGGTTCAATGCAGAAGAGTTAATTTTTCCAAAACAAAATTAAAATCCCAAGGAGGACTCACCTGTTTTATACGTGGACAAGTATGCAAAACCCCTTTCAAAAACATATTGTTGTGGGAATACCTTGAAAGAGGGTGACCCATGGGCAGACATGCTGAAATAGCTAAAAATGAATCTTGACAAATGAGTAAGAAAGGCCAGAGGATAATAACTCAAGCAAATGTTGCAGACCCAGAGAAGCAATAGCATTAAAATGGTCTTGGTTCTTTGTATGGCACCAACTACAATTTGTTTTTTTTCCATTTACTAACATATGATTTCTTAGTTGCCTGTTTCTGTGCCACCTTAATATCTGTTGTACATATTCAGAAAATAGGTGCCTAAAATGTGTTAATACTCTATCATCTAGGCAGTAAGCTGACGTTGTTTCAAGTTGTTTCAAGTTGGCGTATATCAAAAAAACCTTGCCTTGTGTGAGTGGTCTGGTCTGTGATGAGGTTTGTGGCACTTGCTCTTGGCCATTTCTGAAAGAATGGAGTACTGTTGTTGCCTTGTCCAGCAGGGAGTGACCATAATGGTCTATGGAGACTCTTCTGAATGTTTAGACTGATTATGGATGTCAGTGGAAATGAAGGAAAGGTGTACAGTTAAATTCACATCCAAAGAAATGAGAAAGCATCTGTTTACCAGGCATAATTGGAAGAAGTCCTGGAGCAGAGGTTTGGAAATTGTTTGTTTTGAATGGGGTTGAATATATCTACTTTAGGTGTTCTCTAAAGCAAGATCAAATCCTGGAAGACCCCATGATTCATTTTCCATTTATGACAGTCTGTCCTGGCTCTGTTCAGGTCATTTGTCATGACATTTTACTCTGATAGAATGTAAGACACTTGTAGATTGAGATTTTGCTGAATTGCTATATCTTAGACTAGCATGGCTAATCTTCACAAATGATGATATTAATACCCCCCCCCCTTCTTATTTATGTACCACTTCACTGTGGCATTGTCTGCAATCACTTGTAGAGGTCCCAAGGGCCACAGTTGATTGATAGAGTTGATAAGTTATAGGCTCATGGGTAAAAACTAGGGTATTAGTCTGCAGACTATTTCAAGCCTAGCCAACAATCAGAGGTCAGAATCAACCCTGACTTTGTATCAGCTATTATACCAAACCCTCCCCTGCATTTATAACTACCATCATCTCTTTTATTTATTTATTAAACATTTGTTTACCAGGAAAGTCCAACTGGGACTGAGCCCATTTTCAGCGGAAGCCCAGGGAGAAATACTCCAGACACATCCTTGGAATGTAGGAGGAAATCAGAGCACCCTGAAGAAACCCAAACAAATGCAGGAAGAACATGCAAATTTTGCACAGAAGGCACCCCAGCCAAAAATCGAAACACAGAACATCTTGCTGTGATGTGACAATGCTAACTGCTACATCTCTGCAAAGCCCAATGTTTATGTGTTTTGACTTGTCCTTTTTTTCCAAAGACCCTGCACATTTCCCATCAAAGACTTAGCTCCCCAAACAAAGTCTGTTTTAGCAGTGTGTATTGGAGCTGGAAGGGAGAATGATAGACCTGGATTTACATAACTGATCTCTCCACCAAAGGAGGTCCCTTTTATAAAATCCCACTCTTAGAGAAGTGGATAATGCATAGTGAAATGCAGAGAACTGAAAATGTAATCCAGACAAAAAAAAAAAAAAAAAAAAACATTTGAAATATGAGGATATAAGAATATGGTGGTAAGCATATTTTAAATCTAGAGTTAAGCAAAAAAAAAAAAATGAAAGAGGGAGTAAGACTTTAGAGATTGTGAAGGGATAGCATTTTTAGCTTTGAGACTCACAAACTAGTTGAGAAAGTGCAGTTGTAAATGTTCCACTTATCCATACCAGTAGACATTCAAATTCATCACTGTTGCAGTAGACATTAGGCTATATCAGTTGTTTGTTGCTCAAAACATAACAGGCCAGCTTCTAAAAGCTCTGACTCCCTCCAGCACCTCCACTTTGACTGCTGGTCAGTCCTGAAGTAGGAAAATCAGCATTCAGAGTGGAAACTCTTAATGACTTTGCCTAAGCATTAAGAAGTAGCTTACTCATCATAAACTAAACAAATAAGAAATAACACAAAATTAATTCCCATCAAAAACTAAATACAATACTAGGGGGGTGGAGGGGATGCTATGGTTACTGCAGCAGTGAGGAATTTAAGCATTTACTGTTATGGATAAGTGCAGCTAACAAAACTGTATTATGTTTGTCATTCCCACTGCTGCAGAAGCCTTTAGACTATATGGGTTGGTTACCAAAGTCTGTCTAACCTGGGAGGAGGAAGGATACGGATCCAGGAGCCCATGTAGAATGGCCCTAGCAAAGCCTTTTCCTGGATCTAGAGAAAGAATACAGTTTCTACTGCCTCGTATAGATATATACAGATGACCATATATCTGCTTCTAGAATGCTTCTAGAGTCCACCACTTTCTAATATGCATTCAAGGAATGTAAGGTCTTCATAAGTACGACTTGATATTGTCTGAAACTGATTTACCATGGTGGGCATAACAAAAAACAATAGGCAACGACACGACAGCTATCTGGAAATAGTCTGTTTTGGCTTGGGGTGTACTTTCTTAGTCCCAACATAAGAAATAAATAAATGGTCAGCCTTTCTAAAGGATGTTGTTCTGTAAAAATAGTATCTGACCTGCCTAAACACATTCAAAGTATATTGAATCCTTTGTCCCTGGTATTGAGGTTCAGTATAGAACACTGATAAACCGCTGGCCAGATTCAAAGTAAACTCAGAAGCAGCCCTGGGCATGAATGAGGTTTGTGTCTTAATTTTTATTTATTTATTATTTGTTGACCAGGAAAGTCTGACTAGGCTCCACAGAGCCTGTTTTCAGTGGAGGCCTGGGGAGAAATGCTCCAGATGCATGTCTTTAGAATGTGGGAGGAAACCGGAGTACTCGGAGGAAACCTATGTGAACACAGGGAGAACATGCAAACTCCACACAGAAGACACCCCAGCTGAGAATCAAACCAGAGAACCTCTTGCTGTGAGGCGACAATGTTAACCGCTGCACCACTGTGCTGCCCAATGATACCTTATCCCTATGGAAAACCATATAAGCTTCTCCTATCATGACAGCTTGCAACTCAGATACTTTTCTTGTGGATGTTAGAGCAATAGGAAGTGTGTTCCATGTAAGAAACCTTAAGTCTGCTTGATGTGCAAGTTCAAATGGAAACATGGCTATCTTTTCCAGTGCAAAATGAAATCCCAGGAAGGAGAAATCTGTCTGTGTGGTTGTCTCAAATTTTACATTCCTTTCAGAAACCATTTTTCTAAAAACATAGAAGAAATTAGAGGATCCCTGGGCAGACATGCTGAAATAGCTGCAAGATGTACCTTGACAGAGGAGTATGAAAGGCTAGAGGCCAGAAACATGCACAAATATCTGAACACCACTGGTACAAAATCACTGATTGGATCCCAGTTATTGTCTAGGAATCAATTAGAAAATCTCTTCCACTTGGTAATGTAAGATTTCCTAGTCAAATGATTTCTTGCCTCCTTTATTAACTGCTGCACATCCTCTAAAATGAGGTGCCTAAAAAAGTATTAGAATGGAATCCTTAACTGAAGATGTTTTAGACTGGAGTGTAGCAAAATCCTCCTGTGTTGTGTGAGTAGGTCTGGTTTCTCCGAAAGCTTGTGGCAATTGCCTTTGGTCAGCTCCGTAAGAAGAGCAAATTAATGTTTCCTGGGTCAATAGGTGGTCACCACATTTATTTCTGGAGAGTCCTTCTAAATCTTTGGAATCACCCTGGATATGTGGAAAGGTTGGAAATGCATAAAGGAAGAATCCAGTCCATGGGAATGAAAATACATCTGTTTTTCAGGCTTGTTTGCAAGGAGCCCTGAAGCAGAATTAGTTCAGTTGCTTGTTTTGAAAAGAGGCAAATAGATATATTTGAGATGTTCCCCATGACTGGATCAGTTTCTGGAAGACTGCCAAATTCAATTTCCATTTCTGAGGGTCTGTCCTGTTGCCGCTATGGAATGTAAGATGCCTAAAGGGGTTAACAGTGCTGAAGCGTTAAATCCCAAGCAATCATAGCCAGTCTGCATATAGGGCACAGCCTTGTTCCCCCCTTGCTTGTCACTGTATCACATCACTGTGATGTTGTCTGCAATCACTCAGAAAATCTAAGGGATGATAGAAGATGAAGGGAATTCAAGGCATGAATCCTAGCCAACATCTCTTTTACATTTATGTGATTTGGTCAGTCTATAGAATCCCACAGGCCTTGCACCTTTACCTCCATGGAAGCTGTCTCTAAGCAAAATCGGAGGCATCTGTAGTTACAGATTGACTTAGAAGTTGAGGAGAGAAGTGAAGACCTGCTTTTACTTGCATTTGTAGTCTCTGCCAGTACAGTTCCTTTTTTACAAAGGCCAAGATTTGTATCTGAAAATCTAAAGGGTACAAATATTGGGTCCATGTCCCATTTAGATGTCATTGAAGCTTTCTAATGTGCAACCTGGTGAGGAAAGTAATGAGAATCATAGATGTCATGAAACCCAGAAACCTGAGAAGCTCTATGGCTGAAGTCTGAGAGCTGAGAGGCTCAGGAAGGTTTCCAGATAAAAATCTAGCTTCTGTTGGGTCAAAATGGCCTTTTTATACAGACCATCTTTAAGACATCCTGGAAAGACAATCCTATGTAATAGGGAAAGGTAGATTTCTGCATTTTTTTCCTGAAATTCCAGATTTGTCAGAAAGGATAAAATCCATGTTAAGAACTCATGACATCTGGCACAAGACGCTACAATAATATGTAAGTTGTCTAGATAAGGAAAATGTGAGTACCATTCACACTGCAATGAGAAAGACAGTTTGTAAACACCATTGCAGCAGTAGATAACCCAAAGGATAATACAGGCAAACAAAAGTTTATATACTTACCATAATGATGGGTTCGTCTTATCTTATTCTGATCATCTCAGCAGATAGGTATATTGTATCTGTATGGATCAGAGGCCAACAACTACACTTCAGTTTCAAAGATCAATCTCTTCCCCTGTTTCATAATGCACCACCATCATTAAAGCTCTCAAATCAAATTTACCTCTGAAGTATAAAGTGCTATTACTAAACAAACCACTGTGGCCACACAGAGCAATCTAAAAGGATTGCAACTAAGCAAGGCTCCAGGAAGATGCAATCCAGTAGGAACCATAAAACCGTGACAGTTTAGATGGGGAAGGTTAATGGGCAATTTGAGATGGATGGAAGAAGACAACACAGATCTATCTTTATGGCAATTGCATAACTTTTGTGTCCAATGTTGTCTCTTCCATCCACCTCAACAGATGGGACAGAGTCTCCAGCTAAGATAAAGCTTGGAGACACAATGGAAGGGTACTCCAGAGAATGGTGGCTCCAAAAGAAGTTCTGTACCAGGATTGCAGATAGAGCTTATAATGAGAGGCATATCTATGAACTGTAGAGAGTGCAGCCACTGCACAAATATCATCAGCAAAAACTCTGTTAAAGCAGGTCGCAGAAGCAGAATGTACTAAAAGGCAATGATAATCCCTTGGCTGTGTAAACAAATGTAATGCAATCAGATAACCAGCTGGACAAAGTAACCTTAGACACACACTGGTACCCAATTTTGTTTCAGAAAAGGAAACAAATTAATTGTTTGATCACATTTTCTAAAGTCCTTTATATGGTAGAAAAAGAAAAACTGCAGCTGATGGTAAACATCTACTCTAAGGCCATTGTGGGAATGGAAGTTGGAGCAGTTCTGAGGGAAACTCTTTCCTGATGTAAAATTAAATACAGAGTTTGTATGATAAGGAGTGTAATTGTGAAATCTTCCTCTCTGACTTAGCTACCAGAAACATTTTCCAAGACAAGAACTGCAAGTCAGCTCAGACTGCATGTCCAAACGACGCCTTGGTCAGATTCTGTAGTGAAATAATGTTATCCCAAGGTGGCACAGGCTATCTCAGTGGGGGTTGCAAAAGAAAGGTCCCTTTTATGCAATCTTCTGAGATCCTGCTGGAAACAATGGGAGAATGCTGGTCTCCCACATGAAAGTTAGAAATGACAGCTTACTCTACTTTAATTGTAGAATAATTAGTTCCTGAATGAAAGAAGCCCACCAGGAGATCCAATATAGATCATAAGTATGCTAAGAATGGAATCAAACCTTTAGAATTCATCTAAATATAAAACATTTTCCCCCTACTTCTGTAAGTCTTCCAAGTGAAGGGCTTGTGTGAAGAAGTGAGGGTGTTATTAACCCCAGAGAAAAGCCCGGGATTCCTGGCCATCAAAGAAATTTAATAAAATAAGTGGTCATGTTGAAGGATTTGATGTCCTGTTGATTGCAGAGGCCTATGAGAGATCAGATCTGGAAGGGGATCCAGAAATCAGCGTGGGTACACTAGCTGAGGCCACAGAAAGGGAAACCAAACCTGTCAAGGTCAAAGGGGGGCAATGTGAATCACTTCTGCCTTGCCCCAGGCGATCTTCTGAAGAATGAACCAAAGACACCAGATGCAAGGTAGTAAAGCATGGCAATTCACTTCAATTCAAGTCTATAGTGTTTCAACTGTATAACTGTAATAAAAGAGGGGGTGATAGCAAAAACAAGGTTAACTTTATGGAGACTAAGTGGATTTTAGAACTGGCAGGCTGACAGGGGGATCAGTTTAAATGAGACAGTCCCTTTAAGGCCTTTATTGAAGCATGTGATTTAATGAGGTAACTTTGCACCTTTTTAAATGTTCTTCTGTTTGTTACTTGTTAAATCTGATGAAGTAGCTGGTAGTAAAAGGCTGTGAAAGTGATTATTTTTGTTTATAATCTGTTTTATGAAGAATTATTTTTTTTTATATATATTTGGAAGCTTTGGAAATTTTTGTGCATCCAGCAACAGTATGTTTTGCTCTGCTGTGGCTGGTTATTTGTTTCTGCTTGGATCTTCTGAAGAAACTTGACAATGAGAATAGTCAGAGTGTAAGCATTCAGGATTCCCAGGCACCAAGTCTAGACTAGAGTGCCTCTTCAAGGACTGTCTCTCGTGAGGGATGAGGGTAAACAAGTTGCTATGCTAGGTATTGGATATAGTTGCCAAGAGGTTGCAGCAAGGTTGGCCCCAGTGACTGAATATCTTGGATACTGGTAATTGAATGAGTGACCACTCATGAGGCTGAAGAATCAACCTGCAATCTTGTCTGCTAATATACCTGTATGTAAGCCACATGGCACACTAAGTAACTCTGGACTTCACATTCACCATATATTGAACAGCTGTACTACTGCAACTGTAGATAAACTCAGCTACATCTGGTTAATTACTATTACGGATTGTAAGTACTGTAAATTAAGATGCCCTGTTATGTATCTCACCACTGTATAAAAATATTTCATTTATGCCTATGTTTTCTTTATGAATCTTTATGTCTATGTTTTCTTTATGTAATGTTACTATGTGGAGATTTTATACAGAGGCTTCCGCTGAAAATGGGTTCTGCCCAGTTGGACTTTCCCAGTAAACAAATGCAAAATAAATAATTAAATAAATCTGACTTGCCTCAAATATGTATTGTAATGAGAAAGTACTGGGAAAACATTGCCTTCTTTGTTGATTTGCCAGACCATAGACATATTGTCCATCTGTACAGCAATCACATCTGTTGGGGGCAATCCTGAAAGGGCTGCACTGTGACTCTGATTGGGTGGTCCATCAGTTGATACATCAAGGACCACTGGAAAGAAAGACTCCAGTGGAAAACTTTAACATAAAAGCTTGCATCTGGGACTAGAGTAATACCAGTTGTCATGTGCTGCAATAGGCAGAAAGTCAGTTGTACTGGTGCATTCTGATGGTAAAAATAAAAACTGCAAAGCTAGAAGATGTAGAGTTAACATTGGGCAATGGAAGCTTGGCTATTTGGGTAGTGGTGTCCAGGTGACAACCAATGAATTCTAGAGTTTGAACCAGTTTCAATTTGAATTATTCAAAATGTACTTAATTCCTAAGAAAGAGCATGAATATGATCAAAATGGGATTGTAGGTATCCCGGAAATCCACTGAGCACATCCAGATGAATATCCTCAGAAGAGGTAGTATAGACTGTACTGTGACCATCTGAAAAGATGTCTGCTTGACAAATAGGTTCATCTGGCTTAGGTTCAAAATTTGCCTTAAGTCCCTATTCTTCTTCAGATCTAAAATGAATCTTAAGTGGACACTGGATCTTCTCGGATCTGGTGGAAACTCCTATATTATTCACTTTTTCAGCAGCTTTAATATTTCCTGCACTGCTGCCTTTATTTTTCAGGGTGTATTTCAAGTTTGGAAGAGATGTGAAAGGGATGAAATAGCCTCAACTTATTGCTCTTAACATCTAAGAATTGTAGGTAATGGATTTTCAGTTTTGGGGATGGAGAGATAAGTGTCCACAGCCTACAGAAAAGGACAGTCTAGTAATCCTTCAGGAATGCTGGAGAGGTCTGTCAGTGAAATTACCTCAAAACCCCGTGTTCTTCAATCCACCTCTGCCTCTTGGTCATAATCCAGTAAAGTTTTCCACTCTGCCTCAGTGGTCCACTCAGCTGAAGCATCCTGGGAAAATCTTTGGGACTTTCAGAAACACAATCATTTTCCAAGCTTCTGGTTGCATGAAAAGGACTTCTGAGGTCAGAAAACCATGGAAAGAATTTTCATGGAAATGATCAATAGTGACAGAGGAAGCCTTCAGACACAAGACCTATCCCAATTTGATTTCGTTAAGAGCAGGTCATGCCTACTGAACCTGGTGGACTTTTTTGAGAACATCGCTGAAGCAATAGATGAGGGGAAAACTGTTCATACTGCCTACCTTGACCTAGCCAAGGCATTTGACATAATACCCCACTCTGGCATTGTTGACAAACTCAAGAGGGTAGGTATAAATGAATTGGAAACTCATCTCTACAAAGAGCCTAGTCACAAGTGGAGTCCCTCAAGGATCAGTCCTGGGACTGCTCCTTTTTGGCATTTACTTTTCTGAAGCTAAGGCCAAATGTCATTGGCCTCTGGCTGACTAAATTTGCAGATGACTGCAAATTAGGAGCAGTCACAGAATCCCCCACTGGCCAAATATTCACCAGGAAAAGCTGACACAGATATATAACTGAAGCCAGTGCCATAGATTAAAGCTAAATGACAAGAAATGCACAATAGTATCCTTTGGGAAGTAATCCACTTCTGGTAACTATCATGTCGAGAACATACCCCTAAGAGCTGACCCATAGTAATCTAGCCTTTGACCATCACATATCTACAATAGTGAGGAAATCATTCTATGTTGTGCAACTTATAAACAAAGGTATGGCATCTAGGTACAAGAAAGTCATTTTTCCACTGTATTCAGCATTCATCAGGCCTATCATTGAGTACAATGTCCCTTTGGTATGTATCTAGCCAGGCATATCTAAAAGCTAGAATGTCTAGAGAGGTTCCTCACTAAAAGAATTCAGGGCATAAGTAACATAACCTATGCAGACAGCCTCAGGGTCTTTTTCCTACAGACTGTTGAGGAGAGACCAATGCCTGGCATACAAGGTGTTGTCAGACCCTACCCTGATAGACCTCCTGCATATCCACAAAACAAACAGCACAGTAATTACTCATTTTAAAGACTTAAACATTGCCTGTAATATAACTAAAACCTGCTGGAGAGACAGGTATGTAACACAGAGACTACCCCTTCTCTGAAACAGGCTCCCCATCCATATGAAGAAGAATTCCTCTCTAAACCATTTCAAGTGTAACTTGAACAACTGGATGGAGAATAGGAAATTCAGCACTGGTTTGGCCTGTAAGTGGTTCAGCTCTCAAGCCTATGTTATAAATGTTTCATCTCCCAAGCCCATGCTTACAGTTATCAATGGTACCAGAACTTATTTTGATTGTGGATGTATGGTTAGACTATGTGATCATTAGCCTAGTAAATGTCTATATGAACCTATGAGGGGTGGAGAAATATATTTTAACAACAAAGAGGGTTTTTCCATCTTGCTCGTGCCTGATGGTATCTTTGATCTTCAGTCTAAATAAGGTGGAATCATCAAAAAGAGTATTCAAGAAAGACATTTTAAAGCTTTCCACAATTCTGATTGATGCATCCAGTCATGATGGTAAATTACCTGCAGCTCTCACTGTGTCATCAGCTGCATTTGACAATAGGTTGATGAACATATTGGCAGCAGACTGCATGAAGACCAGGTGTGTTTCCAATACCCTCTGGGACTCCACCATCATGACACATGGCTGTGATTCTAACAGCTCCTTTGCCAAATCCCTCTGCAATCTGGTCAAATGAGCCATGTAATTCAATACTCACAAAGCAAAGGTCACTGACACATAAACACAATTCCTAAATCTGTCCAGAGCCCTAGACTCCCTATCTGGCTTGGGTTAAAACGAAGCACTTTAGTTTTTTTTTTTTTTCTTTTAGCGGCCACCACCATCCCAGTAACATACACTGCAGGGTCCTTACTCCAATGTGTCCTATCCTTTGGAAAGACTAAAATTTTATCTGGCTTCGGAGGAATTTGTTCCACCATGTTCAGTTCTTTCAATGCTGACTGAGACTACAAACCAACGAGATCCTGTGATGGGGAACCACTCAAGATGTTAATGGTCCTGCACCAAAAGCATCAAGAAACAATAGTTCATCTAGGTAAGGGGAATTGGTAGACTGATCTCCCCTGTGTCAAAGCATTTCCAAGAGCTCTCCAAAGGAGTCATTTTCCCAGGGGAGATCTGAGAGACATTTTTTAATTCATCTAGGTTGGTATATTTTGTGGGGGATTCCTGAGGGTATCCAGTGCCTCCTTTTACATTTGTGCTTCATTTTTTCTATTGGGGGAGGAGGAGAGAAGCCAGAGTCACATGGAGTAAGCAAACCCTATACCTGGGTTGAGCTGAGACTGGTTGGTGCTCGCTACCCCACTGATAGATGATGAGGCAGCAAAGCCCTTGAAACTGTAGGGGTTCAGAGATGATCCAGGAAAGTGTGGGTTACCCGGTCTCTCAACTGGTTGATTATCTTTTCAAAGGTCTTGAATGCCAAAGTGGAAGAAAGTCACAAGGAAGACATCCTCATATCAAAAGATCTCAAGACCTCCTCATATCAAAAGACCCCAAATGAAGTGCCCTCTGGGATGATCTGATGCAGAGGACAGTGCTGAGCTGTCAGAGGCTAAGGCTCAGAGAGGCAGGAAAGCCTCTGAAAACTTTGAAGTCAATCCTATTGAGGAATCCTTAAGACAACATCCCTGCTCTGGGACTCTTCCAGATCACATGAGGCTGGAGATCCTGAAAAGGAAGTTGTCAAGTCTCCCATTTAGGCAGGGAGAAGGCCCTTCAACATGAGTTTCAAATAAAACCCTGAAAGGACTCATGGTCCAAATGAAAAGTAAAGTTCACATGATTTATTTAAATAGGAAGAGAACAAGCAATGCATACATTTACTGAACAGATCCTGCAGCAGAATTTTTTGGCCAAAGGCCACACGCTTCTTGAAGTTTGAACACTTGTCTGACATACTGAAGCTAACACTCAAACAAAAAAATAAAAATGGCAAGAAGGTTCACAAACAATGAACTGATTGATGCAATGCACTATAATTAGTACCTAAAAGGAAAAAAATCGCACAAAGAATTGCTTCCAAGGAACATTTGGTCACACAGATTAACAATGAGCAAAACACCAAGTCCCACTGGAGAAAATCCCTAGAAACCAGTTTCCCAACAGCAGAGAGAGAGAGAGATAGAGAGAGATACAGAGAGAGGGGGATTGGCTAAAAGTTTGCCAAAAGTCGAAAAAAAAAAGTTACAAATACTAAATAAATTATAACCCTGACCTGGAATTTGTTGAAAAGATTGGAGAAAACCACTTATTTGAAACAAGTGAGCTAAGCTTTGAGGAATGCATATGTCATCTAGTGCTGAGACTGATCTCTGGGCAGGAAGGTTGGCAGTACATTATGGATGAGCTGAGGGGCTTAAGCCTTGGAACCAAAGATTAGTTACCAGCCTTCTATCTGTACATATCTGATATACTCATCTATTGAGACAAACAGTAAAGACAACTTCATGCCTGATTATGGGACTGAGACATGGAAAAATCTGAGAAATTTCCTGAAGCCTTTGGCTATGAGAATTTGGTGGTATGAATCTTTTAGAACCAATGTTACCACAGAACTTCCCTAGGGAATGAGATGTAACTGACTCTGAAGGGTCAACATTTTGAATTGTGGAGCTTCTACATACAGATTTAGGAAGGCAAGACATAGAACTGGTCTCCACAAAGACTCATTCTTTGGTGCCAGAAACATTCTGGTATAGAAGCCTTTGCCCTTTTGACTTAATGACAGATTCTATGACTGCTAGGGTGAACAAGGGTTGAAGTGCCAGAGAAAAATTCTAGTTGGTTTGTAAAGTGGGGATGTGAAGCAGTTTTTTTTTCACCCAGTGCTAGCTATATTCTTCCTGCACCACCTTTAACACTTACAGGTATGGCACAGTCTGTTGTCAAAGAGGAATCTATACAGCCAGTTTTTTGGACAGGTTTTTAGAGATTAGAGCAGGAGGGGATGGGTAAGAATGCTGGCGTAGTCATTGTGAAGTTGTACAGTGTCCCTTTTTGGAAGGGATCCTTGTTTCTTATTGTTACCTTCCTGCTATTTCTTCTTGCTCTCTTGGTCTGAGGAGGCCAGGGTTGCTTGTTTGCTTCTTCAGCATGAACAAGGATCTGGGAGATTTGTAAGTGGAGGCCTGAAAAAATCTTAGAAACTCAATGAATTAATTTCCCTCTCTCATCAAATTGTTTGAGGATCTGAGTAATAGATGGGCCAAATAAAACCTCCTAAAATTTTAGACATCATTAGAAAACTTTTGATGTCATACCATTGGCATAACTCCTTAAAACAGTAGCAGAAACAGAGGCCCTAGACATGGTACCTGCAAAATAATGGACACTCCTTAAAGCATGTTTAGATACCTGGGAAATTCGGAATCAACAGAAATGAGATAGGCACTACCTTCAGGAAAAATAGTGGTAGCTAAGTTTCTCCAATTATGAAAAAGTTCAGATTTCCACATATTGGGCTGATAGTTAAGAATTCTGTACACCTAAGTGGAAGAAGAAAAAAATCTCTTACCAAATCGTTCCAAAATCTTTCCCTCCTTGTCCAGTGAGGAATGGTTGAATGACAACAGGAGCCTGTTCCCTGAAGGTGTAGATGTTAATGGTACTGCAGGGTCAGACATAAGGTGGGAAAAGAAATGCTTGTTATGTCTGAAAAACTTTGCAAAGCATATCTGCTTTTCAGGGGAACAGAATGCTATGAATCAGCATTGTTACAAGCAGCAATATATACATGCTCTAGGGCTTGCATTAGAGGTTGAATTGGCATAGAATGAGGTATAACCACTTTTAACATATCACAATATCTCTTCCATTCAGGATGAACATCCACCTGTTCTTATAAAAACACCTCATTCATCCTGGCAACAATCTGACAAAAAAACAATTCCTCCAAGAGAGATTGCGAGTATCAGTTTTCTTCAGCATCAGAGTTTTTGGTTTGTGAGGAGAGGATGCCCTGTCTCTGTTTATATTAGAATCATTTGACATGTTTTCCACAGGAGTATATTGACTGATGAAAATGTAAAGGTATTCTTCTGCTCACCAGGATTGGCTGTCTGTAACAAGTGTTTTTTGCTAAAGTAAGAAAATCATCTTTTCTTATAGAAACCATGTTTTCTGATGAGAAATGTTAACCCTTTGTTTCCTTTCTTTAGAGGCATCTTTAGTGACCAACTTGGAGAAGGAGTATCTGCCTTGTTAAGAGGTCTGTTCCCTTGGACACATCCAAAGGCACCCCTGTATGTCTCAGTGCTCCAGTAAAGACAGTTTTGTCTCAGACACTGGAGCAACCAGAGAGGACATTGCTAACCCAAGTTAATGTTGACTGAAAGGATTTTACCAAAGGAAGTCGGAAAAGCTGGTGAGTAGTCTGAGGAATGACTGTTGTTCACTACAGAATCACCTACCATTGGCTGAAGTGGCTTTTTCATAAGATGATTTTTCCTTTTAGGAACAATGGAAGCTGGACCAGCAGGAGCAGGGTAAGTATCAATGCTATCATTAAGGAGTATGCTTTGGATGCAGTCAAATCAAAGGAACAAGTTGATCCGTTTTGGATCAGCGACCTATACTTTCATACATGCAAAAAGGGGTTTACCTTCATATGGTCATGAGTGGTTTGTGTGACATCTCCTGAGCGAATGTACAATGGCAAAGCTTCAGAATGTCGCTTCACAGACATTCAAATGGCTACAGTGTGAATGTCCTGTGCCATTCAAATGAATAACATCTTTTCAACATCGGCTGTACTGTGTTTCGACATATTGTCGCAACCATGTTTTGACATTCGGTCATATCGGTCGATGGAACGCATGATTGCACAGACCACCTGCGACCATCTGAAGGTAAACCGCAAAAATGTCCTCAAAACACTGTAATGCATAAGAAGCACACAACGTCTGTCAGAAACCCCTTTAGCAATAAATTAGTCTAAGATAAAAAAATGGCAGGTAAGATTTTGGGGAAGAATTGAATGGTTACTGGGGTGGAGGGGGTGTTATAATTTGCAGATAATCATTCAAACTTTTTAGATACCATGGATCCTGGGAGACTCACCTTCCTTCTTGGAGACTCCTTTCCAGGTAAAAGATGGCCCAGCTAAGAAGAAACACTGATCGGCTATCAAAGGGGCTAACAGATCAGTTGCGATAGAAAAGAGCACTCTACCAGCTTCTGGAAAATGACTTAGTAGATGGCACAAATAAACTGCACCAGAAAGATAAAAAGACAGTCGTCAGACATCTTTCATAAGGAATGCCAGAAGCAACCTATTCACCAGTCCACTGGACATCAAAGCTAGATGGAAGGAGCTACCAAATAAGTTGTAATGTTGCAGACATGGTTTACAATGAAAGAAGAAAAGGAGACAGCCCTAGTATATGAACAGAAAAAAGCTCCAACTATGTTGAGGTAAAAAAAGAGGCATCCAGAAGTTGAAAACCAAAAAGAAAATCCATCAAAACGAGGACCAAAACAAAAAAAGTCCTACCCTACAACATTTATTAAAAAGCTCATACAAGTTCATTACCACAATCACTAAGACACAATCACAATACAAAATAATAAACAATTAGCCTTAATATAAGCCATGGCTACTTAAATGACTGTACTGACCAGAAGCATCTGCCCACACATTGTAGCCAAAGCAGGCTAGTACAGCAGGGTCTACTCAAGGCATGTTTAAGTGTTCAGAATGCTTACTCAAAGATCGGATCCCAGATTACCTTACATGATCTATTATATCTGTCAGCCAGCCTGACTGGCAATAATCTGTTACTCAAACATCATAACACAGTGTGTGAGAGATAGACATATATAATGTCCTTGGAAGCAAAAATTTCACACACAGATAGCTCAGACACCAACATCATCAGCAGTATACCTTGGTTTACCTTCATAATGCCGATCATGTTATGGTCGACCCCGCTTCCATGAATACCGAACTGCGACTTTTCAAAACGTCAAACACAAAATTTCTGAACGGCAAAATCTCGCCCACTTTTTGACCCATGTTAGCACTGGTGTGGAGGTGTGGTGCGGTCGGAAATGTTTTTTCAACATTCGAAAGTTTTTGCGGTTCTGGTTTCGCAGAAACGGTTTGGTGATGTGGCTGGTAGATTATTCGTGATCGAAATTATGAAGGTAACTCGTACACCTCACATTACACCTCACCAAAATCATCATAATACACATAATACACATGATCTGTCATATGCTGACTTCTAAATAGTAACTCGCCTAAACCTCAAAGACCCCAAAGACCTCAAAGACCTCCAAAATGCAAAAGAAAAATGTCACAACACACACTCAGCAAGCTAAGACTGCCACCTCACATAGCATAAAAAGTCCTAATATCATGAATACTGAACCTGGAAGGCAGGTATCTACCCAAATAATCATTCTAGTTACAGGTGAATCCATTATAGCACATAACGATGTACCTCCTACCAGGCTGAGTAAGGAAAGAGTGATAGTTAGTTGCTTGTCTGGTGCTGGAATCTAGCACATCATACAGGCACTGAAGTCTTTGAACAACAAGTACCAGTATGACTCTGTCATAGTACATGTGGGTGTCAACGGTTTGAGATTTACTTCCTGGACTATATGAAAACAGACATGATATTGATCCCAGACTATGTCTCTCAGGCAGGTATGAGCCCATCATTGAGCATCATTTTACCTTCTCCAAGGATGATGCCACAATATGATCAATAAATAACTGACTTCAGTAACTGGCTTAATTTTTGATGTAATTTGAAGGGGATCCAATATCTGTCAGCATGGAAGGATTTGATCAACAGATGACACTGCTTCACCAGAGAGCTTGTATCTGTAACCTTTAGAGTTTCAAATACTAGCAAAGAAATTCTCCAGTGCCATACTGCTTTTGTTTGTCAATGCCAACCTGATAAACCTACCAATCATAATGAAGCAAGCAAAGGAAAATATAAAGGTGCTACTGATCAGTGCTGGAAGCTTACACAGGAAACTCCACTCCTACAAACCCTTCTCCTCCTGGAGCATGTAAACATCTATGTAGTGACTAAGCCATGTTTTAAAATGATGGAGAACACTCTGGCCTTGCAATGCTATAACACCTTCCACATGTTTAGACCAGCTACTGCAAAGCAGGAGAAAAAAGGCAGATAGGTCTCAGTCTTCATCCACTGGTAAAGCAGTATGCGGTGCTAGGGCCACTTCATGTCCAAATCACCATGAGAAAGGTCCCATACCACACATTAGCTAGCTATAATATTCCCTGTATGACTCAAGAAAGCCACAGTACCTATCTACAGGAAACAGAACCACTCAGTATTAAATGAAAAATGATCTTCCTAGGTGATCCAAGCTATCCAAAATAGACTGAGAAACCTATACCACTATCATTTATTTAGATCTTCCACAGTGCCTGGCTTTGACACCTGTGACTACAAGACCATGGATCGCTTCTAAAACCAACTGTGTATATATGTGTATGTATATATATATATATATATATATATATATATATATATATAATTTTTTTTTTACTTTATAATCTTAAAATACTGAAATAGCAAATTTCATTATCTTGAGATTATAAAGCCGAAAAATCACAAACCCGAAACTTCAAAACCGTGAAATTTAAAGCCACGAACGTAACATAAACAAAACACTACACCACGCATACACAAATACACCTACCCACTGACACTACAACAAACCAAAGTAACACACACAAATACAACAAAACTAACACACACACACACACACACACACACACACACACACACACACACACACACACACACACACACGCACACACACACACACACACACACACACACACGCACGCACGCACACACACACACACACACACACACACACACACACACACACACACACACACACACACACACCCTTGCTAAAAGCAGGGGGGAGCCCCCTACACCCCCCATGTTGGGGGCTGCATCCCGCATACACACCCTACTTATATATACTAACTCTGAGGTTGCACTAAAAACCGGTAGACAGCAAACCCAGTACCACACATTATACACCCCCCGTACACAAACACACATGACATACATACAAACACAACCACTCTCAATACTTAACACTCATACTCTTACCTATCTACCCTAACCCACATCTAAAACTCCCCAACACACTCACACACACACACAAATGCTCCCCAAAACTTTGAAAAACATTACACTTACCACACGCGCCATCACCACGACATGTTTGACATTTCCGTATTCAACATTCTCAACATTCGTGCAACTGCAGATTCGACACTTTGGTCTCGAGATACTGAAATTCGATATTTCAGTATTTTGAGATTCCAAAGTGAAACCGTGTATAAATATATATATATATATATATATATATATTTTTTTTTTTTTTGCACTTGCTCTATCTCAGTGCTATTTAAGAGTTCTGTGCTACATTTATTGATTTGGTTGAATTTATCACTGTGTTTCTGCCTGCACTTGTTAAAGAAGCATCATCTATTTGTTACTGGACTGCTCTTAGGTCATTTTAACAGTATTATGATATTTCCTAATCTAATCTGATACTACGAAATTTGTTCTGAATTTGTCAAAGTTCTCCTGAGTTTGCCAAAATATTTCTAAGGTTTGCAAAGTCTGTGTTTGTAAAAGTTCTTCTATATTTGAGCACATCTGTCTGTAGTTGGAACATTTCTCAGGGTTTATGGACTTATTTCCAGGATTCCTCATACTGCAGAAGTTGCCTTTTGCTGTAAAGCATTTGTTACTACACTTGAGCTCAAAACCAGTCTGTTTTACATTAAGAGGATACTATTTTGCACTCTGATGGGAGTAGGGAGCTGATTCAACTCATCTGAGTTGGGAAATACTGGTAGAAGGTTTACTGTCTGTTTATCTGACTGGCCTGATGGCTTAACTGTGTGAAAGTCTTTCATCCTCCTTGTATGAAAGTGGATTTCCGTACCTTGCATATAAGCAAATCTTTCCAGTTTAAAATCCTCTACTGGAAATGCTCTCCATAGTCTTCCACTGGTGATAGCTGCTCACACAGGTGTCATTTTGTTCAAAGGGCAGCACCACTGCAAGGACACCTAATAGTATACTGCTAAACACTCTTACTTAGACCTTTAAGTGACTCTCCCCCCTCCTTCCCATTTACTAAGGATTTGGTATAATGGATGGGTGCCCCATTGTCATTTCTGTTTCTGGCTTGGGGGATATAGACATCTTGAGTCTGTGTAGTAACTGCCTCATGTTCACTGATAACCATTTATTTTTAGAACAGTCAAACAGTGTGTGAGAGATGTAGATACACAGTGTTACTGGAGGCAAAGCCCTCAAATACACACAAAAAATGCAAGCCAGCTTGTCAGCCCTCCGCTCAAAACACTCATTACCAACACTAAGGAACAAACACATAGACCCACATTTGCTTAGGCATTCATTTGTAATCTGACCAAACCTTCAAGACCTCCTAAAAGCATCTCTCAGTAGCCATGTGCACACTCACAAAAGACAGCATCTCACACAACCCACAACTCTGATAATCATAAAAGCACATAAGCAACACACCACACAGCCAAACGGTCTATTTATTGGGGATTTCATTCTAAGATATACTGATGTCCTCCTTACAAGGCTAAACAAGGAGAAGATCGCAGTGAGCTGACTGTCTGGAGCTAGGATCCATCAGATCATGCATGTGCTTAGGGCTTTAAATGGGTCTATATTAGACAAAGAAATGTTTATCTTACCGAACGCTGACATGCGTAAAAATCCCGGAACCCGAAACTGCAATTGTGAGATCACAGTACAGTGAAGATGGGAATATTTGCTCTTTCCTCACTGTAGTGCGATCTCAGAGTTGGAATATATATTTAGTGAGGGGTGTGGGGGGCACAGCCCCCCCACAATTGCAGTTTCGAGTTCTGGGATTTTCGATCATGCCAGAGTTCAGTAAGATAAACTTTAGTTTATCTACTATAGACCCCTTTAAACCACAAGTACCAATATGACAAGGTCATAGTCCATGTGGGCATAAATAACCTAAGGCAAACCTCACTGGAACATATGAAGAGAGACGTGATGGAGCTCTCTGAATATGTTAGGCAGGAATGAATCTAGCTTTAAGTTGCATCCAACTTGGCCAATGATGATACCACAGTACCAGCAAAACCTTATTGACTTTAACAACTGGTTTAATTTTTGGTATCACAATGAGTGGATCCAATATTTGTTAGCCTGGAGAGACAAGATAGATAAACCATGAGACTTTGCCAGAGATGGTTTGCACTTGT
This sequence comes from Protopterus annectens, assembly GCF_019279795.1. Taxonomy (NCBI): domain Eukaryota; kingdom Metazoa; phylum Chordata; order Ceratodontiformes; family Protopteridae; genus Protopterus; species Protopterus annectens. Next base: position 1,676,149,297 of record NC_056726.1, read on the forward strand.
CGCCACTTGGCTTCCAGAAACTGGCAAAAACTTTATCTATCCCCTAGTGCCTTGTTTAAATCGTGACAAGTTGTTAACCCCCCCCCCCCCAACATAACAAAAATCAGTCACAACTCCTTAAAGAACTACTGTTCAATGCTAGAAGTTAAAAATAGAAACTAAACTCCCTGGAAGCACTCCACACCCTGGAGAATGCAGACATATGTGCAGTCATGGAAACATGCTTCAGAACCACAGAAAGCAGCCTGGCTATCAAAAGCTACAATGCTTTTCATACATTTTGATCCCCCCTCAGCTCAGGATAAAACAAAGGGAGGAGGTATCTCAGTGTTCATAAAGGACAAGTACACTGCTAGATTGATCCAACAACATGACTTGTTTGGGTTGCTCTATGCTCATCTAACCATATGCGATTCCCTATCATATGTTTGCCAGCTACAGATCCCCTAACATGAGTCTAGGAAACCACATGTCCTACATAAATCTACTGAACTATCTTAACAGTCAGCCTAACACCATACTTATGGGTGACTTCAACTATTCCTCCATAAACATGAAGACTTTTACGATCCATAATTCACTTGCTCAGAGGTTTTTGGACTTTGTCAATGCAATTACCCTGGAGCAACTAGCTAGCTCCCTAACTAGAGGTACAGCTATCCTAGACCTCATACTCACAAACATGAGGGGATGCTAGTTCTTCCTGTGTGTTACATCCTCTCTGGTAAGATCTGACCAGAATATGATCTCCTTTATTATTAAAACTAACCTAGATCCACCATTAAACTGCAATTACCTCAAAATAAGTGACAGCTTAATAAATTTCCAAACCCTTCTAAACCCTGATGACACTAAGGCCTAATCTTAGTTGTACACAAAAGCACTATACAACAACATTCATAGCTGCATAGAGGAGGCAGTACCTGTCCAAGTCAAACCTATGATGACTGGCAAAAATAAACATCCCTGGTGGACCTCTAGCATAAATAGAATATTCAATAAAAGGTAGGAAACTCTCTCCAAAACCAAGAAGGAACAGACAAAACAGTGCAAAAAGACGCTCACCTGTTTAAACAAACAAAAAAGTAGAAAAACTGTCAAATTTGTCAAAGCAAACTATGAGGCAAATATAGCCTCTCAGGTGAAATATTAGTCATAAGGCTTTTTTTTTGTATTATCTAACCTCAGGGGAGATGTTCAGCAGTGGCCAAGTAAATCATGAATCACAACACTTACACCCAGCCTGAAACTATAGCAAACCTGCTGAATAACAAATCAGTTCATACTCCCTCCCATCACCTCCTACCATACCCAAACCTTAACCTCAAGATGCACGCACTCAAAGCTCTCCTCAGTATGGAGAACATCAATATCTGTGCAGTGACAGAAACCTGGTTCAAGGCTCCAGAGAGCACCCCAGCACTACCAGGCTATACCTCATATCATGCTTTTCAGCCCCAAAACCCGGACCGAACCACAAAAGGAGGGGGAGTTTCCATATTTATCAAGGATATCCACACCTCCAGGTTAGTGGCATTGCACGAAGTATTGGAGACCATCCATGTGCAACTAACAGTGGGCAAGACTGCTTTTCAGTTTATAGCATCCTACAGACCACCCTCTCAAAGTCAGGAATCCCACTCGGCTTTCCTGAAAACATTGGAGAACATGAAGATCTCTCCGAACACCATTATATTGGGCGACTTCAACTACCCAAACATTGACTGGGAGCACTACTGAAGCCCCAGCACCTTAGCCCAAAGGTTCCTGGAAATTATAAACTCAAATGCTATGGAACAACTAGTCACCACTCCCACAAGAGGGGACAACATACTAGACCTGATCATTACCAACATGGAGACTCTATGCTCCACACCAGAAGTATATCCCTCATTGGTAAGATCAGACCATAAATTAATTTCACTGGATGTCTACATCCCGACCCCACCCACAGCCCAGAAAACCACAGTGAAAAACTTCTCAAAAGCGAACGTCTCACTTCTCAAAACTGTAGTGGAATCCTTCAAGGCCCCAGGGCCAGTGGAAACTACGGCCCAAACTGCAGAATCCTATATAAACGCATTCTACGGACATCTCCAGGAATGCGTGGATCATGCTATCCCAAACAAAACCAAGACCTAATCATCCAAAGGCAAGTGTCCAGTCTGGTGGACCCCTGCCATAAATAAACTGTACAACAGAAGGAGGAAGCTACTACATGATTGAGCACTTGGGCATCATAGATAAGCTATCCAGCTTAAATATAAACCCCTATGTCACAAGATGGGTCGCAAACTGGCTCAAAGACAGAACCCACAGAGTGAGAGTTGCTGGAGCCATGTCAGACTCGAAACCGGTCACAAGTGGTGTCCCACAGGGTTCTGTCCTGGGACCACTCTTGTTCGGTATATACTTTTCCGAGGTACAGGCAAACGTGGGAGGACTATGGCTCACCAAGTTCGCAGATGACTGCAAACTCCCTCCCTGAACAAGCCATAATCGACTCTCCAGCTGACACAAACATCCTTCAAAAAGGTCTCACAGAGACAGATATCTGGTGCCAGCACCATGGTTTAAAGCTAAATGCCAAAAAATGTATAGTCATACCCTTTGGCAAAAACAATGTGCCCACAAATTACCACATAGGCGGAAACCCATTAAGTATAGAGAAAGTTATTAGGAACCTGGGGACCCAAGTTGATAGCAATCTCTCCTTTGAAAACCACATTGCCAAAGTAAATTCTACATAGCCCACCTCATCACGAAGGGTTTCACATCTAGATCAAGAGAGGTAATCGTGCCCCTTTATTCATCCCTCATCAGGCCCATCATAGAATACAGTGCCCCTTTTGGGATGTACCTTACCTGACACCTGCAGCAATTAGAAAGACCCCAAAAGTATCTCACCAAGAGGATCAAGGGTCTCAAACAGATGCCATATACTGCTCGGTTAAAAAAAACTCCAGCTCTACTCAGTTGCATACCGCCTACTTCGAGGCGATCTATGCCTGACATACAAAGCTATGTCAAATCCAGAATTAATGGACATGCTCCACCTCAGTAAATCTAAATCCCTTAGAGCCACACGCTCGAGGGACTTGAACCTCAGCACAGAAATAAACAGAACTTGCTGGAGGGACAGGTTCATAACCCAGAGGCTCCCTTCGCTCTGGAATAGAATTCCAGTTCATGTGAGGCAGAGCACCTCACTGAATCTCTTCAAGAAGAATCTCGATAGGTGGATGGGGGATCATAGGTTTGTCCCACGGATTACTCCCGTGTCACTATTAGACAGAGACACAGTAAACTAAACCTTAAAAAGGGCACAGTATACTCAAATCAAGGGGTGGCGTAAGCCATACAGAATCGGGCTAGGCTTATAATTGCCCCAGGGCAGATAACCTAGTATGAACCTATGAACCTATGAACCAAAGAAGTACCTGCAACCATCCCTCTACCAGTCATAATGAGGGGATAGGTCCTCACCGCACTAGTTAAATACAAAAACACAGCCTTCATGTGTCTTGGCAACATTCCAGGATGCTGCTTAAACAGCTTAAAACAAAATCTATCAGGGCCACTAGAAACCCTCTTTAACAACAGATTCCAGATGGGCTTTTTCCCAGAAGAACTGAGTACTGCAGCAGTCATCCCTTTGCAGAAGGAGGGCCCATCAACTTACCCAGGGAACTACAGACCCATAAGCTTGACCAGTCTTATCTGCAAGGCCATGGAGAGGATTATCATAGACCTGATCAATAACAATATAGGAACTCTCCAAACACTGGACCAGACGCAACTTGCCTTTGTCAAAGGGAGGTCTTGCATGATCAATCTGGTGAACTTCTTCAAGAAAGTCACCAGGGCCATTTATGAGGGTAAAACAGTACACACTGCTTATCTAGACATGGCCAAAGCTTTTGGCACAATCCCCCACTCGGGGATCATAGATAAACTTATTGAGTTAGGCACAAACTACATCACCAATGGATAGCCAACTGGCTCACTGACAGGGCACATGTTGTCTGGATAGGTAAATCCATTTCTGATAAGAAACATGTTAATGGCAGTGCCCCACAAGGCTCAGTGTTGGTATATGCTTCTCTGAAGTGAAGTGCAATGTTGGGGGTCTCTGGCTCACCAAGTTCACCAATAATTGTAAGCTGGATAAATCCCCAGATAATGCTGACATCCTATAAACAGGCCTGAACATGACAAATATCTAGTGCCAAAACCATGGTTTGAGAATACAGAATAATGGTTGTTCAATTGTGAAAAACATGATTGGTGATTTTAATATCTATAATTTTAGTCAGACAATGGCTAGCACTGAATGGGCTGAATTGTTTTTCAAGGGCCTTAATTTTGTACCAGCAAGGAATGCTAATGTGGTTGATACTATTTTATAGCTGAAGATGTTTACAAGGAAGTTGAATTTAGCACTTCACGTTTCTGATAGTAACACATTAATGAGTCGTGACCAGATGCATAGACTAGTATCTTCATTCCCCCTAAACATCCAATGGTACAGATTTTCGAGGTTTTATGTGACAAAGAAATTAGTGATGTGATATTTTTCAACAAACCCTCTGGCATTTTAATTTGACTCAGGATGAAAGGTTGTTACTTCAAGGTATATTGGACAACAATGAGAATAGAATCATGAAGCCGGACAAGGGTGGGGTGGGGGTAATTGTCATGGACTTAAATGATTTTAACTGTAGGATGTTTGATATGTTATACAGTGAGATGTATGTTGACATTTCCTGCAATGAACTGAATATTGTCTACAGAAATATTTATTTAATTAATGATGAACTGTTACTTAACAGGCAAATCAACTTGGATGTACATGAGTCTACAGATCAAACATCCCAGGATCCCAACTATTTTTGGGATTCCCAAAGATCCACAAGTCCATTTCAAACCCACCCTTATGTCCAATTGTAGATGCTAAGGCCTGTAAGACATTTTGTCTTGCGAAGTTTATAGACAACAAGGTGAAGCATGTCCTTGATGACAGAGATTCTGTCATCAAAGACTCTTGGAATTTTTTAATAAGATAAAACCTGAGATGTATGACGATGATTTGATTGTGGTATGACTGATATATGCAACCTTTTTTCCATCATACCCCATGAGTTGGGCTTAGAATGGTTTTAGGATTTTTTATGTGGCAATACCAACTTTGATCATAATACTGTTTTGACCATTCAAACTTGTATGGAACCTGTCCTTGAGAACAACTTCATCAGTTTTGAGGGACAATTGTTCAAACAGAGACAGGGAGTAGCAATGGGGGCCTGCTGTTGCACAGTGTTTGCTAACATTGAGTTGTCCCAATGAGAGGACTTGTATATCTTGAATACTGTATTCAAGTGCTCATGGGCATTATATGGGCACTATTTAGATTACCTGGACCTATTCTGGAAAGGTGGTGAGGATGAACTGAATAGGTTTTTTTACTTACATCAATGAGACAACAACCTTTTTTAGGTTCATCATGACTAAGAACAATAATGTGCTTAACTATTTGGATGTCACTATCAAAAAAGATTATTGTAGAAAAATGTTTACCTCCCACCTGTATAGAAAGCCAATATATTCCAACTTTCTTTTGCATTTTCAGAGTTGGCATCCTTTACATCAAAAGAAAGCCCTAGTTAAAGGGCAATATGTAATGCTTGCCAGGATGGTCTCGGACAATGAAGATTTCCTGAGACAATGTATAGTGTTAAAGGAAATGTTGAGAAGGAGAGGTTACCCTGGGAATTTTGTGGATAGCATTGTTGATGAAGTGTGAATGAAAAGAGAGGGAGGAATTTTTAACACCCTTTTGTCCAATAAATTTGGGGTGAGGGATGAATCAAACTTAAATAGACAAAGTAATTTTGGTAGAGCCCTTATTCTCCCTTTCACTATTAATTTCTATGACATCAAAGAGATTATAATAAAATTTTGGAGAGTTCTTAGCTTGGACAGTGACTTCAATGCAGTGCTGGGGACAACCCATTACTTGCCTATAAAAACGAAACATCCTTGAAGGGGATGTTGGAAAGAAAGGTAAAAAAATCAGGAGAAGGAGGTTGTTTTAAGTGTGTAGGTGCCCACAGTGTCCATTTTTGTTGGACAAACATAAACTTGTTATCAAGAGTTTTGGTAGTATCACACCCTGTCAGAAATACTCTACTAAGGGGGTGGTTTATGTTGCAGTGTGTGATTCCTGCGATGGGTTTTACATGAGTAAAACCAAGAGGGCACTAAGACAAAGAATGTACCAGCATGTATATGACATCAATCATAGAAATGAAAATAGTGCCCTGTTTTAACATATCAGTATGCATCCAACACATGCATTTAAATTTTGTGGTATTGGTCATGGATATTTGGGACCTGTGGGGAGGGGTTCCAATGATTTTTTAGAATTTAAAGAACTTAAGTGGCAGATAAAAACTAATGCCTGCCAACTGCCTGGACTAAATGACAGAATTTCTATTATTTCTTTGCTCAAGTTGAAATCTGTGTATTTTATGTGATGATTTTTTATCATGTTTTTTAGAGAATGGTGATGTTAAATTGTAATATTTTATGGGGGAAATTATGTAATTTTGGGCAACCAATGAATGGCTGGAGTGTTGTATTTAAGTTAGTGTATCTTGAATGGTAGTCATTCTGGAGAAGTCTATGACCAAGATGAAAGCACTAAATTAAAGTTATTTCTTATACTTTGGCATGTTGGTGCTGCTTTTCTGAAGTTTTCCTGCCTCTTTTAATCATTTTGGTTTGGTTTTGTCTTTGGTGTGCTTACAGGTTTCTTACTAAAAAAAAATACAAAAAGTAAGACATGTCTTATGCAGACTGACTAAAGGCCCTATCCCTTTACTCCATCTCATATCATTTATCGAGAAGTGACTTATGTCTGACATACAAGACATTCTCTGATTCAGCCCTGATGACAATGTTGCATAGTCACTAGAAAGATTATATGAGGGTTACACATTCCATGGACCTGAACTGTATTTCTGACTCCAACAGAACATGTTGGATAGACAGATGCATATTCAAAAGGCTACCACATCTATGGAATAACCTTCCTATCTTCATAAAACAAAGCCTGCCCCTCCCTCTCTTCAATAAAAATATGGATAAATGGAATGGGAAATGGAAATCCACTCCCAGGGTACTTCCCATGTCTTTTATGGACATAGGCAGTTTGCAAAATGACTTAGGGCTCCAACACCCAAAAAGCCACTGATACTACTCCATCCCATATTTGGAGAATTCAAATAAAATATTGTCATATCCTGGGTATAAATGGCGAAGCTTGTAAAGGGTCTTGTGCCATTAACCTAGTAATCACCTATGAACTAGTACACAAGCACACAAATTCATGGACTTTGTCAATACAAATGTCTTTGAACAATTAGTCAAAGTACCACCTAGGGAAGAACAACTTGGAACTTGCTATTAAAATGGGGAAACTTGCACCATCCCATGCACATCAAAATCACTCGTTAAGTCTGACCATAAAACCTTAGCCTTCAAAATGAAACTGAAACCAGAGACTCCTTCTGCCTAAGATACCTTTAGAAATAAGACAAACTACCTACTCCTAAGTGATACATTGGCAGGTTTTAAGTCTCTACCAAACTTAAGTTAACTCTGCTGAAAACTGAAACATACTCTGCCACAGTATACTAGCTCCAGACAAGTGACAAGTGGAATGCCTCAGGATTTAGTCCCAGGACCGCTCTTGTTTGGCATCTACTTCTCTGAAGTACAGGCCAGCACTAAGGAACTCTGGCTTACTAAGTTTGCAGATGACTGCAAACTGGTAGCCATTATTGAATACCCAAATGATGTGGATACACTACAAAAGGGCTTTACAGAAACAGATGCTTGGTGCCAGAGCCATGGGCTCAAGCTCAATGCCAAGAAATGCATAGTTATCTCCTTTGGGAAAAAAAACATGTACCTGTGAATTACCACATAGGTGACAGTACACTAAACAATGAAAGTGTGATAAGAGACTTAGGGACACAGGTGGACAGTGGTCTCACCTTAGATAACCACATCACCACAGCAGTCAGGAAATCCTTCTATGTGCCACACCTCATCACTAAGGGCTTTTCATCCAGAAAAAAAGAGGTCAGTGTCTGACTGTACTCATCCCTCATTAGACCCATTATAGAATACAATGCCCCATTTGGTATGTACCTCTCAAGACATCTGCAACAACTGGAAAGGCCGCAGAAATACCCCACTAAAGGAATCACAGGCCTAAAGCAGATGCCCTATGCTGAACGCCTTAAAAATTCCAGCTATACTCTATCACATATCGTCTACTCAGAGACAATCTCTGCATAACATACAAGGCCATGTCGAACCCAGAGCTGTTGGACATGCTACACTTAAAGAAATCTCAGTCCCTCAGAGCCACATGCTCCAGGGATCTAAACCTTGTCATCACAATAAACAAAACATGCTGGAGGGATAGGTTCTTGACCCAGAGACTCCCCAGACTCCGGAATAGACTGCCCATACATGTCAAGCAGAGTGCCTCTTTTACCCTCTTCAAAAGGAACCTTGACGATTGGATGGGAGAAAGGAAATTCACTCCAGGGCTCACATCTGTAACCCTGCTAGACAGGGGTCCAAGGAAGTAAATAGTGTGGGAAGAAATAGCCAGGGAATTGTTATGGTTAGGCTTGTACAGGCCCTAGGGCCGATAGCCTAGTACCAACCTATGAACCTATGAACAGCTGCTTAGGTGCATCTGTACATTGTAGGAGCAAGCACAGGGCAAATCCCATAAACAACACCCACGGCAGAAGCATAATATCAACAATGAAGAGAGGTGTGACCAGAAGTATGATGAGTAATTCCAAGAATGATAGAGCTCTTGTTAGCAAAATAAATAAACAAGTAGAAGCTTAATAAAATCCAGAAAAGCCAAGTTTGAGGCTAAATAGCCATCCAAACCAAAGACAATCACATGGCTTATTTTAGTTATGTTCGTAATCTCAGGAGCACAATGCAGCAATGCACTGAACTGATTGCTATCTACACCGAAGCTGAAAATAAAGTAAACCTACTCAACTGGCTGATAAATTCAGTTAACTTACTCCTCTCTCCCCTCTGTCTGTCTCATAAGATATACTTCAAACTGACTCACCATCAGTTATTACACAAGACAAGACCAAGTCCTAAAGTCACTATCAAAAGTTAAGTATACTGCATCGTTGGATCCCAACAACATTCTTGGATGCATCTCAAATAGCATGAAGTGCTATTTACCTACTCCTAAGTGATACATTGGCAGGTTTTAACATAAGAGTTGATTCGGTTATTCAGGATTTGGGAATTTATGTAGCAAATAACTAAAATAAGACATAACCAAACCCCTACAATACTGTTCAGCCTCAGCTTCCATGCAGGTTTTGTACCAAGTGAATGTAGAACAGCAGCAGTCATAGGTCTGATCAGCCCCCTATGCAAAGATATGGAAAAACTAATTATGGAACTAATCAATAAGGACATAGGGGACTCTCTGACACTTGACCCATCTCAGTATGGATTTATCAGTGGCAGGTCATGATTACTCAACCTGGTGGACTTTTGTTGAAAAGGTCAACAAAGTGGCAATGAAGGTAAAATGGTACAGACCACACCCCTCAACCTTGCCAAAATGTTTGACACAATCCCCCACTCAGTCATAGTAGAAAAGCTAAATAAACATAAATACACCCTTTATACCACCCAGTGGATAGCCAACTGGCTCCCAGATAGGATGAAGGAGATCAAAATATGGAAAACTATCTATACAAAAAGACCAGTAACCAGTGGAGTCCCTATGGTTCAGTGTTAGGACCTCTCCTATTTGGCATCACATCTCTAAAGTAAAAGCTAATACTAAAAGTCTCTGGCAGATGGCAGCAAACTAAAAGCAGTAATTGAATCCCCAAATGACTTAGCCATCCTGCTGGATGGTTTATCCCAAACAAAAACTGGTCCCAGAATCATGGAATAAAATTAAATTCCAAAATAAATGCATTATCATATCCTTTGGGTAGTTGTCTACCCTAGAGAACTATCACAATGAAAATACACCCATAAGAGTTGACTCGGTTATTCAGGATTTGGGAATTTATGTAGATAGTGACCTAATGTTTGACTAACATGTGTCCATTGTTGTAAGAAAGTTGTTCTTTATTGCACAGCTTATAAACACATGAGACACATGTAACAACTGGAAAGTCCACAGAGATACCTTACTAAAAGGATATAAGATTTAAAAAATATGCTCCACATGGACCACCTTAAAGCCCTGCCACTATATTCAGTATCCTACATACTGCTAAGAGATGACCTATGTCTGGCGTATGAGGCATCCTCTGATCAAATACTGATACACTGACTGCACAACAGAAAGTCAAATGGCATCAGAAGTACTTTAAAGTATATCTTGCAGAGGATATCACTTTTCTGGAATTGACCCCCTATACACATAAAAAAGTTAATTCCTGTCCATATTCAAGCACAACTTGGATGTGTAATACAAAATTTGGGATCATGTCTTGCAATCAAATGCAATTTCACTGAAAGCAAAGAGAATGAGTTCTGTTTGCTGAAATTATGCTCAGTGACAGTGGAGTTTGCTTCTTTCTCCACTGTTGTACAACCTTTGGGATGGTATATATAAATGTGGGGTGTCCCCCACATAGTGGGGTACAGGGAGTTTGCCAACTGCAAAATAAATTGTTGAGTTGTTCATCGAATATAGTTTAGACAGATGGTTTTCATTTTTTTCCTTTCATTGAAATTGCCTTTGATTAGTCGAGACAAATCCAAAAATTTACCCCGGGACTACTTCCTGTACTACTAATGGACAGAGACAGCTTCTAAGTGCTTCAAGCTATTCATGGATCTCCTCAAATTATCTATGGTATTATCCCAGTTATTCTTACTAGAGGTAATATATAATTAACACCTATGGGATGGGAAACGTCAGCCTAACACCAACTGACATGTGACAATTCAAAACCAAGGGGGGAAGTGGCTAGGATTAAAATGGCCCACAAGAGCAGCTAGCCTATTACTTACCTTTGAACCTATACAGACTGTAAAGGCACTGGCCATTATATTGTAGTTATAGAAAAGACTTCCTATATTTCCCTGTTTCTTAGTAGCAGAGTTAAGCCATGCCTGAATAGATGCCAGCTTGGCAGGCTCTGAACAAATGTTGCCCCGACCAACTCTTTGACTCAGATAAGACACTTCTATCATTCCTACCCGCTGCCTGCTAACCTTAATAGTTAACTCTGCCCTTTTTAAGCTGGCCAACACTTCCTTAACATACTGAGAATTTTCTTTCCGTAACTGGCTGTAGAATGAAATGTAATCCTGGTAAGCCAGAACATACTCGCATCTTCTGCTAGGATGTGCTCTACCAACATCTGGAAGATCGCTGGTGCTTTCTTTATTCCAAAAGACATCTTTCTGAACTTGTAAATCCCAAAAAGGGTAATGAACACTGACACTTCCACAACTGTAGGTGTCAAGGGTACCTGCTAAAAACCCCTTGCTCAGGATAGGTAAATAGTAATTAAATAATTAGCTCCACTCAACTGTTTTAAGGCTTCATTTGTCCTGGGCATGAAGAAAGCATCTGTCTCCCTGTATCTATTCTATTTCATGTAGCTTCACCAAACCTGCTGATGATGTTTTTCATTGGCAGTAGCATCACTGCTGAGTCCTGGGGCTGCTTGTCTACTTCATTATCCCCAGATCCAATATTTACTGTATTTTCTCTCTCAGGGTTTGCTTAACCAATTTAGACACTCTATAAGGTACTTGTCGGATCACAGGGGCCCTCTGTCCACACTGCACTCCATTGGGTGCACATATGTTGTCAAACTCAGTAAGCACTGCCTGGACTTCCTGAACCTGGCTATGCTATAACTGCTGTGATAAGGTCACCTCATCCACTTTGTTGTTGCAATGAGACTAACTGAGAAGGTCTATCTCAAGATCCTCCTGCAGGTAGCGAGTACCAGTATCTCTTTATTATAGTAAGGCTTCATCATGTTAACATGGTAGAATTTGTGCATCTTCCTCTTGTCTGGCAACTCTACCATGCAAATAACATCACTTAAATTTCACACAATAGTGAAAGGACCTCCCATGCTGTAGTTTCTACCCAACAGAGTGTTCTTCAGCCTTGGATGCCTAGTCATAACAGACATTTTCTTACTGTTGTACTTTTGCTGTGTGACCTTGTGTCATCCCCATGAGCTCCATAAACCTGATCCTGAAGTTTATGACATATGCTACAACAGATTTCTCATGGGAATGACAGTCAGACTGTTTCTCATCATAATGTAAACCTAGGGACCCCTCACCCCTGACCATACAGTAACTCAAAAGGTGAAAGTCCTATGGATTCTTGGGGCATATCCCTGTTTACAAAGAAGTTGTGCTTAGAAAGGTTTAATGAGGTAGTCTGCTTGACTTGGAGAAGGGGTCTATTCCACAGAAGGGGGAGTCTCTGGGACACAAATCTGTCCCGACAACACATTGTATTGATGTCATAGACCAGGTTGAGGTCACAAATGTGGGTTACTTGAGTGAAGCTTGACTTGCGGATATGCAGAAGTCCCATCAAGGCAGGGTCTGAGATGGCATACAAAGCAATCTCAGACCCCTCCTTGATGGGACTGCTGCATATCAGCAAGTCAAGCTTCACTCGAATAACCCACACTCGTGACCTCAACCTGGTCTGTGACATCGATAGAACTTGCTGTCAGGACAGATGTGTGTCCCAGAGACTCACCTTCTGTGGAATAGTCTCCTTCTCCACATCAAGCAGAGTACCTCAACCTTTTTTAAGCACAACCTGGATAACTGGATGGGGAACAGATAATACACCCCTGGAATTCCACCTGTGTCCCTGCTGGACAGGGGCATCAGGTGCTGACATATCGGAACATGGGATAAATTATTGGCTAGGCTTTGAAGGGCCTCAAGGGCAATAGCCTGGCAAACAAACTGCAAATAAATAAATAAATAGATAAAACTTCCTATGAGCCCCTGAAGAGGAGATGGTGCAGCTACCACTCTCCATCCTACATAAACTGGTCTGTGAATGTGCTCAATGTGGTCTTTATTATAGAGTTAAGCATCTCCACCTGGCCACTGGTTTTGTTTGAATGCTTTACTCTACAATGCTACTAAAACAGGTCAGCATGTCTGACATGAAACTGGCCCCCCTGGCTTTCGGTATTTCTCTTGGGAAACCTAGTCTATTAAAAATTTCCAATACAGCATTTGCCACTCTTTCAGCATCCAGAGAGGACAGTACCACTCAACAGGGGACAGAGCCAATTCCTATGGGTATCTAGTAGCATAGTCTACCCCTTCCAGACTATATCATTGGCCTGAGGAGCTTGGAATACTAAGAGGCCCACACTGTTGGACATCACTCTAAAATAGCTCCTTAGTAATAGGCACAGGTATCAAAGTAGCTTTAACATTATCACCTGCCTTAATACCTTTCTGGCACTGCTTGTATATCCTGCAGTACCCCGTCACATTTTTTTGCAATATTTGGCTAACAGAGATTCTGCTAAACATTGTTTTTCTGCATGATTTATGACCATATGTCCTGAATGGGAAGTGCTGCGTGCTGTGGTCAGAAGTGCCTGTTAGTAGGCCCTTGATGCTATCAACTGCTGTATCACTTCTCTCTCAAACCTCTTTGGAAGTCAAAGCTCTACATAATAAGCATCTGTCCCAGTATGTCTAAACTCCCTGTGCTTAAGGTTTAGGAACCTCATTGTCTTTCTCACTGAATTCCTGTAATGTTTAAAATGTAGACCACCCCTGCCTCTACTACTTTATGACCCTCTTCAGCTCTCCATACAAAGAAAGACTGATGTATTTTGACAGCAGACTCTCAAAATCAGGTGTGTCACCACTACCTAACACCACCCTTGAAATAACCCCCTTCAAGATAAGACTAGAGCCATTTAATAGCTGTGGCTGAAATTAAGGGCCTCAGCTGCAAATCAGTCTCTCGCCTTAAGTAACCACATCACCAGCCATGGTTGGAGTTGTCGGCACTGTCTGGGCATCCTTCCCAATACCTTCCAAATATGCTTGTTTTTATGCCTGGCTGCATGTAACCATGTGTACAGAAGGTATTGCATTACAAAAATAATTTCCTACTAAAACTTCCAATGGCGTATCATCATAAATGCCCAGCATCTTGTTTTTTTTCTTTTTGCTTCCTTCCAAATCCAAGTAAATCTTGTCTAATTGTACCGGAAAAGATGTCCCTGTCAAGCATCCAACTGAAGTGGACTTTACAGGCAAATATTACACGCTATTGACCATTACAGACTTAACAATAGTTATTTCTGATGCAGTATCCCTTTTGGCAATGATCTTTTGCCCCTCTTTCAGCATAGAGTACAGACCTTATGGTAGATGGTGCAGCAGAAGATTAAAAAACAACAACAACAACAAAAACACTGTTGTATTGCTACACTTTCTTGTGGCTCCTTGTGACTTTGATACCACCTTATTTCAGGGGACAATGGTTCTGCACATACCCACTACAGTTTAGCTGCAATTATAATCATCTTTTCCTAAGAAACAGACATGCACTCAAATGTTACCCCTCCCCATTGCCTGTGGTACCTGTTTTAACAGCTTGTGCTGTATGCACCCGTGCAGTGCTAGGTGACACTTTCTTGAAGAGTTGTGAACTGCTTGTTTGCTGCAGGTCCCTCTTCCTCCCAATTTAATTCAGCAGTGTTACACTCCCAGTCTGCCATCCTGAATCACATATTTCATATTTAATGCTTGCTGCCTTACAAACATGTGTACTAGCCTTTCAAGTGTATTGACTTTGCATGAACTCACTAACCTCTAAAGGGGGTTATTTCTGTACTATAATCACTCATACTCTCATCTGCATTCTTTCTATGGTCTCTGCATTTCTTTCTTTCTTTCTTTAGTCTTCAGAAGTCAGTTTAAAAGATTCAAATAAACATTGTTTAACTTTATCATATTTCAGAAATATACATCATCCATTTTTGATAGAGCAATCATTATCTTACCCAAGAGCAGAGAAATTAAAAACCTCACCTACTTTATCAATTTAGTGTTCATTATTCACCCTCTCAAATGTCCAAAAGAAAGTATCAAAGTCATTCCCCTCTTTATACTTCACACAATTGGGTCTTGACCTTGACATATAAGGTTCACCTTTCTCCCCCTTCAGTACTGTGTTATCTTTGCAAAAGTGTAACATCTCCCTTTCATGCTGATGTGACTTATCTCTCTTTCTCTATCTCTTTCATCCCTTTTTTTTTTTTTTTTGCTTCCAGATGCTTCACTCTCTACTGTACCTCAAGCTTCAGATGTTTTATCTCTAACTCAAGTCTGTTTAATTGCAACTGTTTCCAATTCAACCCCGGAAGGCCCTGACTATCCATTTTCTGCATGCTGCAAATCTCGATACTGTGTCTGTAGATTTATTGGGATTCATTCCAGCTGCATATAAGGTTGTTATTATGTTATATCTGGGCATACCAGCATGCAAAATGTCCTTACTTTTAAAATTCTTTGTCAGCTGTCTCACTGAAATTAGGTCTGTTCTTCAGAGCTCATTTCTGTCTGTCTTCTAAATTAATTCCAACAAATAAACTAACTGCAGTACAATATATACCTTTGTGAATTTTCCTTAAGGCTGCAAGAGTGCACACACCTTTGGTGACAAAGCTACTTTGCAATATAAAGTACTGTGCAGAATAACAGATGTTCTAGCAGATCACTATTGCAGTAGCCCAAGTTATTTGCATTATATCATCCTTCAAATGAGATGTTAAACCAGATTCTCACCTGCTTGAGTTCCTAGTAGCTCAGTTGGATGTAAATGATTCCATGGCATCTCTCAAAAAGAGTAGACGAAATTTCCCGAGACCCTTGCCAAATTTCTGAGTAATATAAATACCACATAGGCTCTTCCCTTAAAACAGGTCAGTAGACTGCAGGGAGTAACTTAAAACATAAACCATTATAAGTTTAGGTAGACAACTGTACAATGCTTATTAGATCACTGCTGCAGTAGTCTAAGCTATGTGGCTAGACTACCATAGCTTAAAAACACAAGGAGAGGAGGCAGAAATTAAAAATCCAGGAGCCCTTGAAGAATTATCCTAATAAAGCCTGCTCCAGACCTGAAAAAGGAATACAGCTTGTAATGTTTTGTAAGAGCACATACAGAAGACCTAGCTGCTGCATCTAGAATACTTCTAGATTCCACCCCTTTCCAGAAAGCCACCAAAAATTCCAAAGCTTTAATGGAATGAGCGATAACCCTGCCTGGAAGTGGCTTGTTATGGTGAAAATGGCAAAAAGAAAGAGCATGAACAAGCTATCTAGAAATTGTCTGCTTTGACACTGGTTGTCCTTTCCTCTTACCTGCATAGAAGACAAACAGATAATCAGCTTTCCTGAAGGACTGAGTTCTGTCTAAGTACCATCTGAGCTACATGTGGACATCAAAGATAAAGAATTTTTTTATCCCTTGTTTTGGGGCTCAGCAAACAGAGAGATTAATACATTGGCTCAAAGTAAACTCTGAGAATACCTTAAGCAAAAAAGGATTACTTCTAAAACATGCCTTGCCTTTGTGGTAATGAAGTAAGGATAACTCACTATTAGAGCTTGCAACACTGATACCCTTCTATCAGAAGTTAGAGCAATGGTTAAAACATTCTTCCATGTTGAGAACCTTAAATTAATCTAATGAGTTAATTCACATTAAGAAAACCAGTAAACTTTTCAAGCAGAAAGTTAAGATCCCAAGGAGGAGCCACCTTTACTCCAGGTGGATATATATGAAAAGAATTAATTTCAAAACCTGCATGATTTGAGGATAAAGATAAAGGTATCCAAGGACAGTCAAGCAGAAATGGCTGAAAAATGAAAATGTGCAGAGGAGTAAAAAGACCAAAGGACAGTAACACACAAATAATCAAGAGCCAGAGGCTTTTGGAATGGTGCCATCTACAAAATATTTTCTATTTACACATATATGACTTCCTAGTAGCAGTTTTTTTTAGCCTCCTTCAATATCTGCTGCAGATCCTTATGAAATATGATGCCTAAAAGGTATCAAAATTCCATTATCTAGGCAGTCAGTTTGAGTTTCCAAGTTTGGAATATCAAACAACTGTCTTGTGTGAGTAAATCCTGTCTGTGGAAAAATCTGTGGCAATTCCCCTTGGTCACTTTCAAAAGAAGGGAAGAAGTGCTGTAGCCTGGGCTCCTAGGCCAAAAAGGAGTCACCAATGTAATCTTTTGGATAGTCCTTCTGGATCTTTAGAAAAACCCTGGATATCAGTGGAAAGGGTGAACAGGCTAGGGAACCAGTCATGTCCATGTAAATGAGAAGGCATATGTCTTCCTGGCTGGTTTGCAAATTTATTTAGCTGTCTGTTATGAGTGGAGGCAAACAGATCTACCTGGGATGTTCCTTACAGCTTGTTCAATTCTTGGAAGACCCCAAGGTAAAGTTTCCATTTGTGATGGACTGTCCTTTTCTTGGTTGGCTTGTCTGCTACAATTTATTTATTTGCATTTGTTTACCAGGATAGTCCATATGGCCAAGGTGAACCCATTTTCAGTGGAGGCCTGGGGAGAAAATCTCCATAAACAAAGTATAAGTATTACACCGTACATATATAGTATATTGTGTGACAAACAATAAACATAAATATTACAAATGTGAAGCATAGTACAAATTCAAGAGAATACCATACAGTGGAGAACTAAAAGATAGTACAATCTGGTAAATATACAGTACTACTCTTTCAGACCATGTACATGTACAGCATAGTACAAATTCAATATAGTACCATATGACCATACGTGGAGAACCAGTAGGTGGTACCTTCTGAGAATCAATTGTGAATCTATACAAAAGCAGTACAGACTAATGTGCAATACATGAAATATACAGTACTTCACTACAAAAACTATTACAAGCAAAAGACAGTATATTTTGAAGTGGTCTGTTCATAAGAGCAGTTAAAGGATAAATATTAGTACTGTGTGAGAGAATGAAGAAGAGAGTCGATCAAGGCTGATAGCATACATGTGTTGGGATATAGAGAGCAAGAGAGAAATGAGACAGAGAAGGGAGGAGGCAGTTGGGGATTGCTCAGACCGAATGTATAAATTACAAAGACTCCGATTTAGTTGATTTGATTCCTTTCAGGCTATTACAGCAAGGCTACAAAGGGTGTAAGATGTAGTACTCCCCCTATTTGTTTATGTACCATGTCACAATGGTATTGTCTATGAAAACTAGCACAGATCCTGGAGGCAAGGGATGATTTAAGGCTTTTAGAGAATTTATTACTGCCATCATATGTTTAATATTTATGCACTTTCATATATCATGTGTGTTTCACAGACCTTGCATTTTCATTCCTTTGTAAACCACTCCCCTTGTTAGGTCTGAAGCATCTCTTGTGACAGATTGAAGAAGAGGCAAAAGGGAGAATGGGAGACCTGGATTCTGAAAGAACTGGTCTACTCATCAAATTATCTCCTTCCTTCCAAACCCCAGTATAAAGGTCTGGTAGATGGTGCACAGGGTTAAGGATGTGAGCTGTAGTTCCTGTGATGCAGGATTTGATTCCACAACCCTCATTTGCCTAGTGTGTGTCATCTTGAGCAAGTCATTTAACTAGCCATTGCTCCTGAGTTGCCCCTGAAAAGAGACTTTGTCTCCAGTGGGCCTAACTGGTTAACAAATGGGTGTGTTAGTCTGGGGAGAGTGGAGGCTGGCGTAATGGTTAAGGTATTTATCTTGGAGACACAAAGTACAAAGTTTGATTCTCACCCTTGGAAAACATGGTTAGACTTAAAAAGGTCCCTGCGGTCATTAGCCTAGTAATTACTGTAAATCTATGAAAAGGGTGTAGATGTTCAGTCCAGACTAATCTGAAGTACCAATGCATTTTTTTCTCATCTAAAGTCATGCCAAGGGAATCAAAAGAATAATAACAGAAGCTATGTATCTCAGAATCCTGACCAATTCCTTTTGGAAGAAATTGTGAAGATCTTTTGATACATCTGTACGTTGGAGGAAGAAAAGCTGCTCCAAGAGCAGAATCTATCAGATAATTTGGAAAACTATTTTGTGAGAAGGAATTATAGAATATTTCTGTGTGTTCAGTTGAAAACTCAGAATGTATAGGAGAGTCTGAACCCTGGTCAAAGACTCTAGATAAACGGAAAAAGAGTATTTGAATATATGGCAATTGTCCAAATATGGAAAAATGTGAATGCCTTGGAGCCAGGTACTTTGTAAATACAGGTAATCCAAATGGTAAAACAGAGAACTGATATGATAGCACAAGCCAGATACAGAAAAACTTAAGAAATGTCGGAAATGATTGCCAAATGTTTGTGATGGAAAGCATCATTTAACTCTAGCTTTATCATGAGAGCTAGTAAAGGGACAAGAGGCAAGAGACCCTTTATAGAGATAACATTTTGAAATTTGCACAAGCCTCCAAGTCCACACTCCTTTCTTTGGAACCAGAAAAATCCCTGACAAAAAAACGGTGCCCATCTGGAAGCCAGGCACTCCTTCTATGGCTCCCTGAAATAACATTTATTCCAGAACTGGAGGAAATAGAGATATCTGGTCTACAGGGCAAGGCATGATCTCATGGAAGGGAGGGAGGGAATCTTGCAAAGTGTACACTGTTGAATAATATTCCAAATCCATTTGTCTGAAACATCTGGTGCTGCAAGGGAAGGCAAAGACACAGAGAGAGGATGAGATTGTCAGGGCTAGAGGGGGGGGGGGGGTGAAGAGGCAGATTGTTATTATGACATTTAGACTGTCCTCAGTTTTGAAAAGCACTCCCTTTGTTTTTGGAACCTTCTTGCCGTTGCTTTTTAAAATCATGTTTATTGGCACATTGCTGCTTGAATTGTTTTTTTTTTGAAAAGGGAGCTGAGGTGGAATGAATGTATTTATTTGCCTTAAAAAAGGAAGGGCGGAAGATTTGGGTCACACCTTGAGTGAACTTTCCCCTCTCATTAAACGTAAGCACCTCAGCTGCTTTTTCCAAGATTTCAGTTTTAACATCTTTGGGCAGAATTTCAGAATGTAACCAGACAAATATTCACATGACTGACCCAGAACCAAGAGCACCAAAGCCCAAAGGAACATTTTACATGAGAATATGAAAAGCAGAACCCAAAGTGGCACTCAAGAATGTTTCACCTCAGAAGAAGAATGGATACCTGTTAACATTTTTATGTTGTCACAAGGAACAAGTATCAGTATCTCCTTTAGCAGTTTTTCTCAACTGCTCTTTTATTGTCTTCTAGCTTCCTGATCAAGGAAGAATCATAACAAATAATCATATATTTGGTAATTACAGGGCAGAACAATTACACTTTGCTTCACCTGTCTGTTATACATTTCACATTATATGTAATTGCTGTGTTTTCCAAGAAAAGGCAGTTCTAAACTTTAAGTATATTTAATAGAAAAAAGTCACACATTCACAAATCTTTTCAAAACTCTGGGGAAAAATCATATTGCAGATTAAATCACATTTTTAGTTTACCTGACACATGTTTTGCAAGACTTAATAAGGTTGTATTATATGTTATTTATTAGAGAAAAAATAGAATGAATGAATAAATAAATTATACCCTTACATAATGTATTGCGAGTATAGAACTAGTTTAAACAATAAACCTGCCTAACTATGTATAAGATTTCCTACACAGGTTGAGTATAATAATATGTTTTTATTTTGAATTTGACTGTAAAACAGGCTATAGCTGTGCTAAATCTGAAGTCTACTGGGTTTATCTTCCAGGTCTGAATACACAACTTAACATGGTTGCTGGAAATCTTGACCTTGGGGGATTTTTAAAACATTACAGTGGTAAATGATCATTCCATAATATGCTTCTGTGGAAACAGCAGTATTATTTATTTATTGATTGATTGCTTTTGATTACTCAGAAAGTCCAACTCAGAAAAAGTCACATTTTCATTGGAGGCCCCGGGGAGAAATGTTCCATTTTACAGAAGGCAGTAATACAAAATTAACATAATAAATATAGAAATATACAAAGAATAATAATGGTATGACAATTAATCAAAATAAGATAAATGTGTGTGGATAGACTAGTGAATGTACATATGTACAATAGTAAATGAGCATACGTAAAATATTAAGGAAATGACAGTTAATGAAAACATTGTAGCTAAACACGAATACAGTAAAATATTAATATCAAGCCTATAAAAGTCTAGTTATTTTCAAATGGAATCAGCTGTAAACATATATTGAGTAGGAGACAATAAAGTAATTATAGGATGAAGATGGTTACAAACCTTGAAGCAGCATTGAGGAGGCCCAGATAAATGATAGACAGAGATAGTAGTGGAGAGGGGTAGATGGCAGACAGAGATAGTAATGGAGAGGGGTAGATGACAGATAGAGATAGTAGTGGAGAGGGGTAAATGACAGACAGAGATAGTAGTGGAGAGGGGTAGATGACAGATAGAGATAGTAGTGGAGAGGGGTAAATGACAGACAGAGATAGTAGTGTAGAGGGGTAGATGACATAGAGATTGTGAAGAATTATAGCTGTTATCGACAGCTGTACAAACAAGCGGTGATGGTGAGGGTTCATAGGTTCATAGGTAAGTACTAGGCTGTCTGCCCAAGGGCATTTATAAGCCTAGCCAGAATGTGCTGGCTTTCGTCACCCCCTTAGATTAGTTCCCTGTGCCTCTATCCAGCAGAGCCATTCGTTCCCTGCGCCACTGTCCAGCAGAGCCACTGCAGTGATCCCCGGGGTAAATTTTCTGTTTCCCATCCACCCGTCAAGGTTTCTCTTGAAGAGTGTTAGTGAGGGGCTCTGCCTGATGTACATTGGAATCCTGTTCCAAAGCATGGGGAGTCTCTGGGACAGGAATCTATCCCTCCAGCATGTCCTATTTATCGTTGTAGTGATGTTTATATCTCTACAGTGTGTGGCTCTCCAGGATTTGTTTTTTTTAGGTGAAGCATGTCCATCAATTTTGGGTTGGACATGGCCTTGTATATCAGACAGAGATCACCTCTGAGTAAGCGGTATGCAACCGAGTACAGCTGGAGTTTCTTGAGTTGGGCTGCATAGGGCATCTGCTTGAGGCCAGTAATCGTCTTGGTGAGGTACTTTTGTGGTCTTTCCAGCTGTCGCAGGTGTCTTGTAAGGTACATCCCTAATGGGGCATTGTATTCTATGATGGGTCTAATTCAGCAACTAAATTTTTAAACAGGAAGAATTTCTTCCACTGTAATGCTCACCATTTCCCATTTTGTTGGCATTTTCAGACTGGTAGTGGAACACACTATCTTCCCATTCCCCAAAACATCAAATTCCTATTAGGTTCATCATTTTCCAACATCTTTCTTGTAGATCAGTTTGTGTTGTACCTTTAAGAGCCATTCCATTCTACGGGCACATGCATATAAAAGCATGTGCATGCAAGTGTGCCATTTTGAGTGAGCAGCCAGAGTGAAAGCATGTATGTGGGTAGCAGTCAGCCAGTCAATTCATTTAGGTTTTATGTTTCAGTCATTCATCCGGATGTGTGTAATAAACAACTTAAACAAACAGACAAGCTTCATCGTCTTATTTGAATACACAAGACAAACGACATGGTATCAGAATGAGATCTGAAGACATAACCATGAGGGGCATAGTCAGTAAATGGATGAATATACACAAGTAAATAATTCGAAGCTCAAAAGACATGCAAACAGGTCAGAAAGATAATGCTACTTATTAAAACTTGTTTAAATTATTTTTTTACACAACAAATATAAAACGAAGCATTCAAAACAAATTTCTAATTAAACGAAATGTTCGAAGCTGCGACATATTTTTAAAAAAGTACTTGAAATGTTTACAAAACTGCTTAAAATAACTTCCAAATCACATAAAATGTATAAAAAAGGGAAAACAACAATATTTTTTCGTTATGTGCTTCTTTTTCGTATTAACTAAATCTAGCTGAAATATCCAAAGTATGCAAAGTGTTGGCAGTTGTATGCAGTATTACAGTACAGTTATTTTGCAGAACACAGTTATTTTAAAGAGATTGTTGTGCAGCTGAATATTTTTCAAGTACATGGTGTATGTTTGAACAGAATTACAATGGGCAGGTTTGCACTACTGTTTCTTGGCATGGCAGAAGGATTTTGCAAACTCGGTCCATTTTTTACATGTGTGGCACTCAGCATTCAGCGAGGAAAGTTGATCAATTAGAAAGATGTGACCCTACTTTTTATGCTGACTGTGTGTTTGTTCTTGGTGAAACCATCACTGCAGTAGATTTGTGGGCAAAGAGTGTAATGGGAGACCTGTAGAGCTCAAAGTTGATACTGGTTCAAAGTGCAATGTTATATTAGCAGATGTGTTAGCTAGAATAAAAGCTGGTGAGAAACTCGATATGATAAAGTATTCAAAGCTTGTTGCTTATGGTGCTGAAGAAATTTAAACCGAAGGCTCAGCAATGCTTTTCATGTTATTCTGCTGGGAACAGCTATGACATGCAGTTTTACAGAGCCAAGAGACGTGTGCAGTCATTATTAGGCCTCAAGGACAGTTAAAAGTCAACCATATAAGCATGTGTAACAACAAAACTTTCACTCAAACTATTTTTTTTTCTGACTATGCTATTTCTGAAGAAAAGTTAGGCAAACTCCCAGCTGTGTACTCCATGAAGTTAGACCACAAGGTAAGCCCAGTCATTAGACCAGCACGAAAAGTTCCAGTAGCCTTCCAGAGCAGAGTCAAAGCTGAGCTAGACATGGTGCGCCTAGGAGTAATTTGTCTAGTAGAAGAACCAACTGAATGGTTATCCTCCATGGTGGTAGCTCATAAGAAAAGCTCAGATGATATTAGGATACGTACTGATCCAAGAGATTTGAACAAAGCACTTAAACAACCTCATCATCTGATGCATACAGTTGAAGAGGTTGCTGCCCTTATGCCAAATGCCACTGTTTTTTTTTTCTGTCTTGGATGCAAAAAGTTTATTTTGGCAAATTTCACTTGCCCGAAAATCTTCACTGCTAACCACTTTCAGGACACCATTTGTAAGGTACAAATTTTTGTAAATGCCATTTGGGATAAATTTGGCCACTGAAGTCTTCCAGTGTGCGACGGAACACATTTTTTCTGGCTATCCATGTGCTATTATAGCAGACGAGATTCTTGTAGGAAGCAATGGTGAAGCTGAACATGATAGAAACCTCAGGAAACTTCTGGAACATGCTAATGAAGTGCATCATTATGTGGGTCATTTGTTTACCAGTTCAGGCTTACGACTAGATCCTTCAAAGCAAACTGAAAGTCTTGAGATGCCAGCTCCAGACAATGTCACAGCCTTACAACATTTTCTTGGCATGGTCAACTATTTGGGTAGGTTCATTCCAGATTTGAGTGAGCTTTCAGCACCGTTAAGAGAGCTGACATGCAAAGATGTAACTTGGAACTGGTCAGCACAACACCACACAGCAACTGATGTCCTGAAACAGAAAATTGCCGGTCCACCCATTTTAAGATATAATGTTCACAAAGCAGTACTCTTTCTTGTGATGCTTCAAAGTTTGGTCTTGGTGTAGCCATTCTTCAAGAAGGTAGACCAGTGGCCTATGCATCCAGAACTCTAATCCAAACTGAAACGCAGTATGCTCAAACAGAAAACGAGCTTTTGGCAATTGTGTTTACATGTTCAAAGTTCCATGATTACATTTATGGCCGACTTCTTCAAATCGAAACTGACCATCAACCTTTGGTCACTACTTTGAAAAAGCCAATGCACACAGCTCCTGTGAGATTGCAACACATGATGCTAAAATTGCAGAAGTACACTTTCCACTTGGTTTACACAAAAGGCAAACTTCTTTATCTTGATGATACTTATAGGTTCATAGGTTGGTACCAGGTTATCGGCCCTAGGGCCTATACAAGCCTAGCCATAACAATTCCCTGGATATTTCTTCCCACAATATTTACTTCTCTGGTTGGAGATTATCCAGGAGCATCACATATACAGAGCTGGCAACTGAGAAGACAGGAGTTTAGTTGAGTTTTACATGATTTTAGGAAATAGGTTCATAGGTTGGTACTAGGCTATCAGCCCTAGGGCTTGTACAAACCTAGCCATAACAATTCCCTGGCTAATTTTTCCCATAATATTTACTTCCCTGAACCCCTGTCTAGCAGGGCGACTGACGTGATCCCTGGGGTAAATTTCCTATCTCCCATCCAGTAGTCAAGGTTCCTTTTGAAAAGGACTAAGGAGGCACTCTGCTTGACATGTATGGGCAGTCTATTCCAGAGTATGGGGAGTCTCTAGGTGAGGAACCTATCCCTCCAGCATGTTTTGTTCATTGTGATAACAAGGTTTAGGTCCTTGGAGCATGTGTCTCTGATGGATTGGGATTTCTTTAAGTGTAGCATGTCCAACAGCTCTGGGTTTGCATGGCCTTGTCTGTTAAGCAGAGATCGCCTCTGAGTAGACAGTATGTGACAGAATATAGCTGGAGTTTTTTTAGTCAGTCAGCATAAGGCATCTGCTTTAGGCCTGTGATTCTTTTAGTGAGGTGTTTCTGCGGCCTTTCCAGTTGTTGCAGATGTATTGTGAGGTGCATACCAAATGGGGCGTTGTACTCTATCATGGGTCTAATGAAGGATGAGCACAGTGGGACAATGACCTCCTTTTTTTCTGGATGAAAAGCCCTTAGTGATGAGGTGTGCAACATAGAAGGATGTCCTGACTGTTGTGGCGATGTGATTATCAAAGGTGAGACCACTGTCCACCTGTGTTCCTAAGTATTTTATCACACTTTCAGTGTTTAATGTACTGTTAATTCATGAGTACATGTTTTTTCCCCAAAGGGGATAACTATACACTTCTTGGCATTGAGCTTGAGCCCATGGCTCTGGCACCAAGCATCTGTTTCTGTAAGGCCCTTTTGTAGAATATCCACATCATTTGGGGATTCAATAATGGCTCCCAGTTTGCAGTCATCTGCGAACTTTGTTAGCCAGAGTCCCTTAGTATTGGCGTGTACTTCAGAGAAGTAGATGCCAAACAAGAGCGGTCCCAGGACTGAACCCAGATGTACTCCACTTGTCACTTGTCTGGAACTGGATTTGGAGTTGGCTACTTTTACAGTGTGGGTTCTGTCAGTAAGCCAGTTAGCAACCCATCGAGTGATGTAGGAATTTATGCCCAACTTAGTAAGTTTATCTATGATTCCAGAGTGGGAGATGGTGTTGAAGGCCTTAGTGAGGTACAGATAGGCTGTGTGGACCGCATTACCCTCATTCACGGCTCTGGAGACTAATTTGAAGAGGTCAATTAGGTTCAGGAGACACGATTGTCCCTTCACAAACCCAAACTGGGTGGGGTCCAATGTTTGAAGGTTGCCAGTGTCTTTGTTTATAAGTTCCATGATAATACATTTCATGGCCTTGTAGATCAGGCTCATCAGACTGTTGGGACGGTAGTTACCAGGATCCAAGGTGGATCCCCCCTTGTGGAGTGGGATAATTGTAGCATTGCGCCACTCAGTGTCTTATTGCTAATGGGATGGAGTTCCAAGATTTAGCAAGGTGGTGCGAGAGTACTGATGTGCCAGCATACACATAATAGGTATTTGTCAGATGAATGTAGTGGCCTGGAAGGGTTATAGAGTGGATATAAAAAGTTTATACACCCTGTTATAATACCAGGTTTTTGTCATATAAAAATTGAGACCACTATAAACCATTTCAAAACTTTTCCCACCTTTAATGTGACCTATAACCTGTACAATTCAATTGAAAAACCAACAAATCTGTTAGGGGAAAAAATATAAAAAAATAAAAAAATGCACAATAAGCTGGTTGTATAAGTGTGCATACCCTTAAACTAATACTTTGTTGAAGCACGTTTTGATTTAATTACAGCATTCAGTCTTCTTGGGTAGGAGTCTATCAGCATGACACATCTTAACTTGGCAATATTTGCCTATTCTTCCTTGCAAAAGCACTCCAAATCTGTCAGATTGTGAGGGCATCTCTTGTGCACAGCCGTCTTCAGGACAGCCCACAGATTTTCTATTAGATTTAGGTCTGGGATCTGGCTGGGCCATTCCAAAACTTTAATTTTCTTCTAGTGAAGCCATTCTTTTGTTGATTTGGATGTATGCTTGAGGTCATTGTCATGTTGAAAGGTGAAATTCCTCTTTATCTTCCGCTTTCTTGCAGATGCCTGAAGGTTTTGGGCCAAAAGTGTCTGGTATTTAGAACTGTTCATAATTCCCTCCACCTTGACTAAAGCCCCAGTTCCAGCTGAAGAAAGGCAACCCCAAAGCATGATACTGCTACCACCATGCTTCACCATAGGGATGGTGTTCTTTTGGTGATGTGAAGTGTTGTTTTTGTGCCAAACATACCTTTTGGAATTGTGGCCAAAAAGTTCAACCTTAGTCTCATCAGACCATAACACATTTTCCCACATGCATTTGGGAGACTTGATGTATTGTTTTGCAAATTATAGCTGGGCCTGTATGTTTTTCTGTCTAAGAAAAGGCTTCTGTCTTGCAACCCTTACTCTACCCCATAGCCCAAACATATGGAGAATACAGTAGATTGTTGTCAAATGTAGTACACAACCAGTACTTGCCAGAAGTTCATGCAGCTCCTTCAGTGTTACTGTAGGTCTCTTGGCAGCCTCCCTGACCAGTTTTCATCTTGTCTTTTCATCAGTTTTGGAGGGATGTCCAGTTCATTGCAACTACACTGTTGTCCCATATTTTCTTCACTTTTTGATGGCTGTCTTCACCGTGTTCCATGATGTATCCAATGCTGTGTAAATCTGTCTGTACCCTTCTCCTGACTGATACCTTTCAACAATGAGATCCCTTTGATGCTTTGTAAGCTCTCTGCGATCCATGGCTTTTACTGTAGCAGGCAACTGAATAAATGTCAGGAAAATTCTACTAGGACAGTTGAACTTTTTTGGGGGTTAATCAGAGTCACTTTAATTGATGACAGGTGTGTACCCAAGAAGATTGAATACTGTAATTTAATCAAAAGGTGCTTCAACAAAGTATTAGTTTAAGGATTTGCACACTTATGCAACCAGCTTATTGTACATTTTTTATTTTTTATATTTTTCCCCTAACAGATTTGTTTGTTTTTCAATTGAATTATACAGGTTATAGGTCACATTAAAAGTGGGAAAAGTTTGGAAATGATTTATTGTGGTCTCATTTTTTTATATAATAAAAAGCTGGCATTTCAACAGGGGAGTGTAAACTTTTTATTTCCACTGTATATGGTTTAATTTCTCCAAGTCCTTTGGGTTTCTAATACCATGATAGGAATGGACCCAATTCCTAAGTCAAAGTATGACTAAGTTCATGAAATTAGTATTGTTTCAGTCTTTGATGTTAGCCAAAAGTGCTCTTTGCAGCACCTCTAATGTGCCCAGAACAGTCTCCTTCTGCAATTCATACAGAATTTCATGTATAGGTAACATATCTCAGTATGACTGTAAATTATTTTTTTTATGAAACCTATTGTTCCTACTATTACTTCCACATTGCCTCTGTTTCTACCTGCAAATCCTGCTATTTTATGACTTTGTGTCTCTCTGTACATAAGGCATTGTCATCACTGGGTGGAGCAATTTCAGAGATCAATGCTGCTTTTGTCTTCTTTACATGAACTATTATATCTAGTTTTCTCACATCTATGTTTTTAACTATTGATAACCTTCATCATTTTGTATAATGCTTTGTGGCTCATGTTTCCAATGCTTCTCAGCTACTGCAGTATTGTAATGATTGCACAATCCCCACTGCAACAATCTTGCCACATTATTATGCCTTTCAGTATACAGGCCTTCTGCCATGAGTGTATCATTCCCAGCAACATATGCAACTGTTTCCCATCCTATTATACAAAACATGCATTTGTCTGTTTCTCCGGCATGTTCAATGGACTTTGTAAACCAACAACCAATATTAGCCTTTTCATCTTTTGACTTAAATTCATCTCTCCTTAACCACTCCTGTGTTAGATCCTGATCGATGTGAGGTTGTTCCAGGAGTTTTCTGTACTTGAAACTATGTTTATGCATTTTCCACATTCCTTACCTTCTCATCTGATTTTTCATCTTATATTCTTTATTTTGTTTTTTTGGCACATTCAATTGGTGCCAGATTTTTATCTACTTCTGGTTTTATTTCCATTCCCTCTTGACATTGATATGCTTCTGCGAAACTGGGCAGAGAAGCCATCTTCATTGATTCATAGGAGATTACTAGGCTAATGACCCTAGGGTCTTTGCAAGCCTAGCTGTGTAAACATCTGTGTACCCTAATTGACCTTAGTTATATGGTCATTATTAGCAGAGCACTTTTATGATCAGCACAGATGAACCCTGGGCATGAAGGACATAGGTGCCACCCCCATGGTAAATTTACAATCACATATGCAATTGTCAAGGGTGCACTTAAGTAAGATCATTGAGGAGCTCTGCTTCACGGGAAGTGGGATCTTATTCCAGAGAAGTAGCAATCTCTGGTAGATATATCTGTATCTCAAGCATGTTTGGTTAATGTCACAATCTTAGACTTGTATTCCTTATGTTCATGTGAGGTCAGCAGCTATATATGTAGTCCTATGATTGCAGATCTATACATGTAATCAATTTCAAGGAGGCCCATAACTCCTTCAGAATGGAGAATATTTAATCTTGGTATACACTGATCATTTGATAGGCATGAAGCATTTTTCTTGTTTTCCTGTTCAACTCATCCAATACATTTTGGAGCCAGTCAGTCACTCCATATCTGTAAGTTACAACAGGAAGAGCAAATTGGTTTATAGCCTGGACTTTGCTCCTTACTAAGTGTTATTCACATTTGTTCATGTTTTATTGATAATCCTTCATTAATTCCCAAATATTTATATACTTCCTCTTGTTCAAGTTCTTTTATATCACATTCCTGTCCAAGACTGATGTTTTCTTGGTACTGCAGCTTTCCCGCTTTAAAGGTTACTGTTACATTTTTATCAAGACCAAATGACATTCGTATGTCATGTGACAAAGTTTTGACCACTTGCAGTTGTGCTTTCAGTTCCTCTTATGATGAACTATACAGTTTTAAATTATCCATAAAAAGAAGATAAGTCTTTACACTTTGTTGTTTTCTAGGATGCAAATTGTAGCCATGACCTAATCTGTTAAGTAGACAGCTTAGTAGGTTAAGGGCATGTCAAAAGAGCCCCAGTGACAAGAAGTCACCCTGGAATATTCCCATTTGAATTTTTATCCCTGGGATAATAATTTGTCCTTTATCGTGGCTTAGCTGTAAAGTGCTTTGCCATTGTTTCATGGTCACTGTAATGTAAATGACTAATGTAGGGTGACCAAGGATTGGGCACTTTTTTATCCTGGGACTTGTGCACCCAGCTTTTATTTTTTTAACCTACTTCTGTCCACAATATATGCTATATAAAATACAGTCTATATATCAGTGTCGTCTTAATGAGATTTTATAAAAACAGGGTCCACCTCATGAAGACACTCACCAAGACTTGAGGATGAATTCAGTTCCAGCAATACTACTCTCCTTTGCTTGCTGATGTCATCATCTCTCCATATGGACCCTGTCATCTCTCCATTCGGACCCCTATCATCTCTCCATTTGGCAGTATAAGGTTAGAGATGGGTGGATAGCTGTTAGGTTAATACACAGTGTTATGGTTCTGTGGAAGTTGTAAGAAGGTTAGATAATGTAGGAATTCCAGCCACTGTAATTCCTTTTGGGCAGCACAATGGCGGGTTCTATTTGGATGGCTGGCAGCAAATCATGCAATTTTGTGGTAATATTGCTCAAGTTGTTTATCAAGGTCACTTGGATGTTAAGAATGGGTGCACAATACATTAGCGTAGGCAAGGGGAGAAAAAAGGCAATGTGTTTTCTTACAGAGTCTGAGAGGAAGGCTTTGTCTCTATAGGCAGAGTGTGTAGTTTCTGGTGTAATTTTATTCACTGTATTTTGGATGTGTGTGTCAAATCTTAGGTTCTCATCTACACAAATGCTTAGCAATTTAGTATAATATGTGTTATTGCTTTCTATTTTGTATATTGTGATTCATTTTCTTTACACTACATTTTACTTGTATTCTGCTTTTAACTGCATATTTAAACTAGAAATGAGATCACAGCTGTGTCTCTTGTGAGTCACACATATATTAAAACAGGTCAATTAAGGTCAATTACCTGTGAATTTATGGTGGAGCTAGGAACTAAATCATCTATATAAGGGGTAAAATAAAACATTCCAAGGCTTTACTAGAAAAGCTAAGCTAGACTCTGCCACAACTTGCTGTGAGGGAAATGTTATTTTGTTTTTGCTTTCTTGTATATTGTGTTGCTTTATTGCCGTCTTCTATTTTGTATATTGTGATTCATTTTCTTTACATTGTGTTTAACTTGTATTCTCCTTTTAATTGCATATTTAAATTAGGAAGGCAGTAGCTGTGTTTCTTGTGAGCTACACAGAAATTAAGTTTTTCCAAACCCTTTCACCCTGGTGCTGTTGTGTTTTTAAACTTAACTGTTTTTCTAGTTGCCTGCCCTTATGTTAATTTGACCACATATTTCCTTACCTCTCCTCTTTCATTGGCTATTGTAAGCACAAAAATCATTTTTTTTAAATCACTTACCTTCAACTGTTTAAATTTATTAGCCATCATGCTGCACTCCATAGAACCAGACTACAACATGCCCACCCCTTTGAATCTATCCTCTTTTTAAATTAGTGTCTCTCCAGTTAGCTAAAGCTTAAGTTACCCCCCTTTCATATCTAACTGCTTAGTGCACACTGCAGTTCTTAGGATATTAACCCATTTTATCATTTTACTTTTAAAATCTGCAACATCTAGTTCAAGACCACCAATTAATAGAGAGCCACCAATTAATAGAGAGCCCACATTCTGCCTGTCAGTAGTCATCTTGGGATTAGTGCTTCTGCTTTGCTCCTGGTGAGAGAAGAAGCAGAGGAACATTATTTCCTGGGGAATGCTGATCACCGGAAAGCCTAATAACTGTTTCATAGGTGCCAGTTTGGAATCTGTGCTTCTGTTTTGCTCCTGGTAAGAAAAGGAACAGAGTACATAGAAGCCTGACTCTTTGTGATTGGAAAGTGAGTGCATGTGCTTGAAATTCCTGATTGGTCTGGTTGATATTCAAGGCATCTACCAGGAAAAGGCTACAACAAACTAACAGACCCTTACATCATCTGTGGCCTGCTTCTCATCTTGGGATTGGTGCTATTGTTTTGCTTCTGGTGAGCGAAGAAGCAAAGGAGCATTATATCCTAGCAGAGTGAAGCTGTGGTGATACCAACACTAGCAGTAGTCAGGCAGTAATCATTCGAGTGACTCCCCACTTTTCACCATTCTTGACAAGCTAATTCTTTTTTTTTTTTCAGTAAGTACAGTTTGATTTGCTTCTAACATCAGAATGTCAGCCTAAATATTTTATCCATAAATTATCAGGCTCTACTTGTTAGTTTCCCCTCAAGTGTTTGGCAGTGCCCTGTATAGCCACAGACACCTTGAGTTGACATTTTTTCCATAAAAGCACTACTGAAATTTCACCAATATCTAGTTGCATACAGAACAACTAGTTTACAGTGAGAAGCACTGGCCCCAAAGTTGCAAACCGGATACTCCTGACATTACTTTATATTCTCACTCCAACTGTCTAATCAATAAAAAAGGATCTGTTGCCATGGATATGAACTTTCCCATTATCTCCATTACCAGTTTGGTGGATATAAGCATCCTGAGAAAATGTAGAAATTGCCTCATTTTTACTGACAACTAGTTAATTTTCAAACAAACTACTGTAGTATGCGAAAGATGTATTTACACAATGTCACTGGAGGCAAAGGTCTCACGTAAAAACACTCCTAATGTAAATTAGGTTGTCAGTAGTATACATGCTACGCCCATCACAAACATTTCAAAGCAAGCACATAAATCCACATATGCTGAAGCACTTAAATGTAACCTTAATAAACCCTGAAGACCTCCTAAATGAAGTACAAATAACAAACATCCTCAGCAATACTGAATGCACTCTTTCAAAACAACACCCATGTCAACATATACAGCTACATCTCATGAACCCTCTACTTCAAAGCCCATAAGGGAAGCCCCCCACACAATCCAACATTTTGATCATTGGAGACTCCATTGCGAGACACACTTATGTCTCTCTCACCAGGCTGAATAAGGAGAAAGTCATGGTTAGTTGCTTATCAGGAGCCTGGATCCACCACATCATGCACTCCCTCAGGTTATAGGATCACAAGTACCAGTATGATTCAATCATAGTCCATGTGGATGTACATGACCTGAGACATACCTCCCCCTGGACTATATGAAGAGAGACATCATGGAGCTCTTGGAATATGTGTCTCAGGCTTACCTCCTCCAAGTATGATGCCACAATATGAACAAAAGATGACTGACTTTAATAATTGGCTTAGTTTCTGGTGTCATTCAAGGGGGTACAATATTTGTCAGCATGGAAGAAGGTGGTCAACAAACCATGCTGCTTTGCAAGGGATGGACTACACCTCTCCACTCTATGCGTTCAAATATTAGCTAAAACATTGTCTTCCCTCATAGTGCCTTTTTTAAGCAATGCCAAGCTGAAAGTTCTTCCAACATAGCAAATCAAAACCAAGAAAGTCTAAAGGTGTTACTGCTCAATGCAAGGAGTCTAAGCAAAGCAACAAAAAAACTCATCTCCCTAAAAGCTCTCTTCACCCTATAGAATGCTGACATCTGTGTGGTCACTGAGACATGGTTTAAAGCTGTGGAGAGCTCACAGACAGTGCAAGGTTGTAATGTCTTCCACATATTTAGACCAGCTACTAAACAGACAGTGGTTAATGTGGAGTTGTTTGTTTTTACATAAAAAATAAATATTCTTCAAAGCTAGTCAAACAGGACAATGCACTTGGGCTTCTCCATGTTCAAATCATCAGAGGCAAAATCCAGTACACTTCTTTACAAGTTATAGGTCCCCATCTATGACCCAGGAAACCCATACCATGTACTTAAACTTATTGGAAACACTCAACACCTAACTTAATACCATATTCATGGGTGATTTTTAATTATCCCACTGTTAACTGGGAATCATATATGGCATCAAATGTACAGACATAGAGATTCCTGGATTTTGTAAACACAAACTCTCTGGACCAGTTTGTCAATACACCAGTAAGGGGTGCAACCATACTGGATCTGGTCCTCACTAATATGCGAGAGTGCTGTGCACCCCCTAGTGTAATGTCTTCTCTGGTAAGGTCAGACTGCAAAATGGTTTCCTTTCAAGTAAAAATAAAGCCTGGAACCCCAACTAACCCAGGAATATTCAGGAACTACTCAAAGGCTAACTTCATGGTCATTAGCCTGGTAAACATCTATGAATGTGAGAACCTATCAGTGATAACTTCCGTTTTTGTTTTGTTGGAGAGAAGGAAGTTTAGTTGACTGCAATCTGTTTGGCAGTAACTGTGATTAGTTTGGAATTTATTTGGGTTTAGGGACAGCTGGACAGATTTCAGCCAGGTTTCTATAGAGGAGAAGGACTCTTAGGTAAGTTTTTGTAGTTTGTTGATGATTTTTGTAATATAGTTAACTGTGGCATCATCTGCATACTGTAATGGGGATACATTTTTATAGTCTTTATGTAGGTCATTGATGAAGCTGATGAAGAGAGTGCGTCCCAAGACTGATCCTTGTGGTATGCCAACTGGGACGGGGAGGAAGGACGAGATGTTTTTTGCTACGTGAGAGCTTCAGTTCTATTTTGGAGGTAGCTACAAAACCTTGACATAGCAGTAGTGTTGAGTCCTAGGATATAAAGTTTGTGTAGCAGTGTATAGAGAGACCATGTCAAAGGTCTTGGATAAATCAAAGCTGGAGATGCTAAGTTTCCAAAATTTCTATTTCTGTTTGCTGCTTTAGTGAAACTGAGTAGAGGCACTGTGGGGGATGAAAGCCATGCTGAGATGAAGAGAGGAAGTTATTTAGTTTGAGGTAATGTAATATTTGTGACTGGATGTATTTTTTGAGTATTTTTGACAGGGGGAGAGGATGGCAGTGGACCTGTATTTTGGGAGTTCAGTTGAATGCCCTCCTTTATGGAGGGGAAGATTGTGGCTTTGTTTTTTTCCAGAAGATAGGAGCATATGCTTCACTGCTGAAGTGATTTATTAGAATTCAGATGGGGTAGTTTATTGCTTTTGCAGCCATCTTAAGGTAGTCACCATTTAGGTTGTTGTGGGCTAAGATGATGGGTTTCAAATAGTTTGTTATGTAAGTAGTAGGGACTGGTTGGAAGGAGAGGTTATGAAGAGGAATGGTAGTCAGTGCCGTTGCCTGGTTGCTGGTATTAAAGGAACTTTGAAGTAATGATGAGACAGAAGAATGAAATGAGAATTGAAAGCATCAGCACAGTTGGTAGAGTTGTTGTTAATATCCAGTCAATTAATGTAGGAGATGGTTGAGTGCTGCAGGTAGAACTGAGTAGCTGGTTTACAGAGAACCAGCATGTTTTGAGATTTTTGTAGTTTTTTTTGTGTTGCCAGTCAGTATAGTATGTTTTTTAACTAACTTAATTTAAGCTTTAGTTTGGTTCTGAGTTCTCTGAATTTTTCAAGATTTGTTAATGTTGTATTGAATAAGCATGTATTCCAGGATCTATCTCTAAATCTTATAAGATGTTTTGAATTTTGAGTCAGAGTGCAAATTTGGCCGTAACTCTTTTTTTCTTAGTGGAGCAAGTTTATTTAAGATGTTCAAGATACTAGAATAACAAAGAGCTACCACATCTTTGACGAAAGGAGGTACTGCCAGCACAGTTAACTGGAATTTTTTAAATAATTATATGTCATTTGTGAATATCAAACTGATTCATACAAGATGCTGGTGTTACAAATATATTAGAACTGTATGGCATGTGTGTATCAAACTGATTCATACAGACATTTGTGTTGAAAAGATATTTGTAAAGTACTTGTGTTTGAAATGTATGCACAGTGTGCCTTACTGGAGAAAACACAAATGTATATGCACTATTGTAACTGTTTAAATGTACATGTTTTAATAGAGGAAACTGGAGGGTTAACCTCAGTCCAGCAAACTTTAGAAAGTATCTGAAATTAAATCACTTTATAGGCTAGGCCATAAAGATGCTATCTCATGGGATTAAAAGCAGCTAGAGACACAACATTTGTACTATGAAGCATTCTGTATTGTTTATGGCCTCTGAGACAGCTCTGGTTAAATAATATGATACCAGTAGCTATACCCCAGGCCAGAGTAGGATGCACAGAGCTAAGATACAAGCATGTGCAGTCAAAGCAGTAGGACACTGACAACAGTTTGATCAGGGCATTATTATAATAGTATGATACTATAGCAGCATCTAGTTACCAGTATATCCATAAAACGTGTATTTTATAGTCCAGATTGGTGGAGAAAGGCTGCATGGTGTTAGCTATGGAAGGTGAACCACTATTTATTCCTGAAAGTAGAAAACAAAGTGCATTTGATGATGTTTGCTGTGTCTTCTGATGGGTATGCAGATAGCAAGAGTTAGAAAAAACATTCAGTCTTTTTATATTTGGAAATTATTGGCAGGGTGAGCTTCAGTTCTGAACAAAGGTTATATGACAATAGTGAGTGTAACATGTAAGGTGACAATGTGTTCATGGTTCAGTAGTGCATGATCTGGGGTACCTCCTCAGAGGGAGTGATCCTTGGCTGCTTCTGACCTGGTTGGAGGATACTCTGTTAATTTACAAGTGTATTATTAGATTTGTAGTACAATGCTTAAAAATTATTCACCAGTATACTAAGAAATATGACATGCAGTAAAATCAAAAATGCCTGGATCTATACCTTCTAGAAGAGTTGATCTAATATTCCCTGAAAGGAGCAATGGAGTGGAATTAGATATAGATTGTCAACATGGTAAGATGTCAGTCATTGAACTGCCTGTATGCTGAAAGCAGGGTAAATAGGACAGTGAGTTGGAATCACTATTTCTGTAATAACAATTAAGATTAAATATTAAAGAAATCATGTTAGCTGATATATTTCTTTTTATTTTCGTTGATGGACCAGTGATGGGATTGTTTGGATTCTAAGAAAAAATGTTTTTAACAAGAAAATACTATTCAAAAATATCTGCAGATTGCTCATTGCAACTTTTATAGTTATCTGGTTTTGCAGTTAGCACAAAAGGTTAAGGCTCTGAGTTGTTAAAGAGCTGCTCCCACTATGTCAGGGGTGCAGAGTTTGATTCATTCCACCTGTATTTGCCAACTGCTTGACTCTCAGGAAGTGGCTTAACCAAAAAGATTTCCTGGGTCACTATGTAAAAGGGATATGTTGTAGCATGTGCTTACCTAATTAACAAATACGTAAAATAAGGTGTTACCCAGATGCATTTTAATAGCAAAGTAAATATATCCTGCTTCTATAGGTAATTATCCAAAAGCCTCTTTGACTTTAGAATAATATTGGATAGCTATATCTAGAGTGATATGCTTAATGCGTGGTATTACCCAGGTTTCAGCATAAAGGCATAGGATATATGATGTTATTTTAGAAAGCAGTCCTAGTAAAGAAGTGGTGAGAAATTAAGTTTTGCAGTGCTGTATAAGATCATTGCCGTTATTTTGATCGCATTTCAAAATTAACATTATTCTGAATGCATCCAGACAAAAAATAATTTTACTGAATCTGATGGTTTAATAATTTGACTGGATTCAGTTGCAATGATGTTTGAATTTAAAACAGAATGCAAGCAATATTTTATTGAAGATAAAAAAACAGAGACTAAAATGTGACCTTCAATAGTTACAAACACACTGGTAGCTCAGTGGTCTGTTACTGTGTATGGGTGGGACTCTACAGATCATGTAATAGCAGGAAAAGGCTACAATCTGAATAATTCTGCTCTTAAAAGAAATCAGAAAGGTGCACTGGAGATTTATTTCACTTCTGGGACCAGGCAAAATGCTTCTGAAAAGCTGTATTAGAATATTCATAACAAGATGAATTACTCAGCACAGATTCACTAGTCAGAATCTTTACTGCAGCTCCAAGCTACTGACTGATGACATGTCATGCATACAGTGACGGCTGGTGACTTCAAATCAAAGGGGGGCTGCAGGAGATAGCTGAATGGATGGGGTCAACGGGAAGGGGTGTGGCCAAATAGAAAGGGAAGGAGCTATGCTCAAAACCACAAAAACTAACTTTAATTAAATATGCTGCCCTGGGTGCCAAACCCTCATTATGAGAGTCCAAACAAACGAAGTATAAAAGAATAAAAATATTTCAATGCATTGGCTGCATGACAGCTTAATATCTAGATGGAAACAAAAAGGTTGTAAGGCATGAAAAAATAAATTACTTTTTAAATACATTACTGGAATGCCAGTCAAAATCAAGTATAAAAAAAACAAGCAGCACTCAACTCAAACCGCTTCTCCTTGCACTGCAGTTCTAATTATAATTTATATTCAGCTTTATTAAAGTATCAAGTAACACGCTGAAAGTAACAATCTCTGTGATGTCCTCACTTGTAAAAATGTTTCTTATCCAAAAAAGACCTGCTGCCTGACAACTATCTACTTGTTTCATGGGGAAAACATGATCAAAGTAAAAAATGAAAAGCAAACAAGAAACAAGTTCAAGATACATTGCTTAAAGGATTACTGTACAGGTTATGGACCACACATGAATGGCATTCTGTTTAGTTTATGATTAAAGCCCTCAAGAGATCACTGGAAGTCTCCAACAAGTGTAATGAGGTTCTTAAAATAATGCAATCCTGTCCTTTATTGCAAATACTGTCATATGCATTTCAATGCCCAACGCTTATACATTATCTAGTTAAGTATTCTTTGCATGGCAACAACAAAAAGGCTTTCAGTGTTGGCAATTCTTTAACAGTATGCTTATTAAAGCTTACTTGCATGTTATGATCTCAGGCAAGCTTAACTGATGGTCATTAAAGCACTGCTACTTAAAACACAGAGCAACAGGGACTTTGAGTAATAAGCATAAATCAACAGTACAAAAATATGGCAGAAACCAGACCATTCTGCAAAATCAATAACAGATGAAAAGCCGCTGTAGTACTTGTGTCTACCTTGGATGGGGGGATACTCTGCACATTTACACTGCATAACTGCTCCTTGCCTTGCTTGAACACATCCAGAGTCACTACATGGGGGAGTGGGGTGCAACAAGCATGTCACAATTTGAAATGCCTCTGGCTGACTGTGATGGCCCTGACACATTTGTCATACTTCTCAACCTCAGAGCAAGGAATCTGAAAAAAGCCATACATAGAAGTGGGACAAAGGCCCAAAAATAAGGACAATTTTTAAATATTGCTCTTATAAACTTAGAAAGATAATAGAATAGTAGGTCTTGCATTAGTATGAATTTTCTGAAGGATATGAAATCTGAAACTCAAATGTCTATCATTATTTTCTAACATCAGTCTTTAATGATTTACCACTAATTTGCCAAAAAAAAAAAATGTTATGAAAAATGAACCAAAAATGTGATGCAAAAATATAAAATAGCCACACAATACAGCTGGGAACCTGTCAAAGAAGGGACACTTTTTTAATATTAGTATTGCTAACTTGAGCAGCTGACAAAATAAAAGAATCTACATGCATTTCTGAAATAAAAGTAATCTATAACTGATTATTACAGTTATTTCTTAATTGTAAACACTCTGTTTTCTTCCAAAATTGCTATTTTATGGAGGGATTATTAGGGGAAGAGCAACATTTTGAGCTAAATTCGGGGACAGTTGAGAGGTTTGGCTATGCCTAATCCTATAAAGCAATTTATTTGCATATACCTCTCAACCTGATAATGCAATAAATCTGGACAAGGCCAAATATATTGGGGAGACATATAAACAGTACTAAAAATTGCTCTTGTATAAACTAAGACAGTTGATAGAATAACAGGTCTTACTTTCGCATGCATTTTTCTGAAGATTATGAAGTCTGAAACTCAGTGTGATATAGTGACTTCATTCCTAAATGATTTTCCAGAAAACCAAATTTTATGAGGAACAAACCAAAAATAAGAAGCAAAAATCTATTCATTCTGTGAAAATCTGGACAGTTGGCAGGTATAGTTCAGCTGGGGCTGTCTGAGTTTGCCGCCCTTCCCCCTCACAAAATCATGGTCGAATGGAGCCCTCCCCCCTGCAGCCATTCCAATGATCCATTACTTGGCTATTTCACTCCATTTGCCATAAACACTAATGTGCATATTGCTTTACTTCTATGGATTTCATTTGAAAGTTTTATTTTGCAATTTACAGCACAAACACTAAGACATCTGCTAAACAAAGCAATGCAGTCTCACAATGACAATAGGCTTAGCATTAAAACTTCTCTGCCCTTGAAACTCACATTCAGTGAAACAGCATTGAAACCCACATTCAAAGAAAATACATTTTGCCAGTGGCTGTTTTCAAAT
This sequence comes from Protopterus annectens, assembly GCF_019279795.1. Taxonomy (NCBI): domain Eukaryota; kingdom Metazoa; phylum Chordata; order Ceratodontiformes; family Protopteridae; genus Protopterus; species Protopterus annectens. The sequence continues at coordinate 1,676,190,028 of NC_056726.1, forward strand.
CATAGGCCCCTTGCACATGAAACATACATGTGCTCTTTGATACACCTTCCTGATTGTACTAAATTATATTCCTTGTACAATACAGTACAGTTGTTAGTTTGCATTTTAAATTTATTGTTTTGAACATTTTTCCAGTAAACAAAATGCATGTACCAATGACACAACTACCCAATTCAGAACATTTCCCATCATAAAAGTCTACTCAACCTTCTACAGTCCACCAGTATCAGTAAATATGCACAATCTCTGAAGTAGTAAAAGTCATCTAAATAATTCCACATTAAAGAAATCTGTAACAATGAAGAGGTTGCTGGTAGCAAACAACTTTATATGTCATTGTTTATTCATCTACAAATAAAGTGCCTGTTGCCCTTGAGGAATAAATTGCCTATGTTGTATGCATTAAAAAAAATGATAAGCTAGTAATATCGCAATAGGGACTGTATGGCAAACTGATAACAGGTTCATAGTTACTACTCTAGGTATCTTTGCCAAAAAGGACTGCAGCATCCACCCACTTTACAACACAGTACAGTATCAGTAATGCATCTGTCTACTGTGGGAGTAGAACCCACAGCCTTCTGCATCAAAAGTAAGTACACTACCTGTTGTGCTATTAACATTGCAAGCAGTCTCAGAATAAGCAGCACTAAAGTTTTGTTCCCCTGCAGCTCTCAGCTCCTTGTAAAATCTGCTCAACACGCAGTTGTATCTCTGAACTTTGCAGCACAAGAAATCTGGAAAAAGCTGACATTTATTGGCGGGGACAAAAGCCCAAAAACCAGGGACAGATTTTAAACATTGCTTGTATAATGTTGGAAAGTTGCTAGAATAAAATGCTGTGTTACCACCATACATTTCACTGCCACGTCTTTAACCTAGGGGACTCTGTGCAAAACAGTCATAGAAACATACCACTATGCCAAATCAGCTGTTTTGTGAAAGACAGGAAGACAAACTTAAATGGCTACCATTTAGTGAATTCAGTTCACACCATAGCTGTCAACCTCTTGGCACAAAACACCTGAACAAAGCCAATAATGGGGGAATACAGCCCCCAAACATATTCAGTGAATTCAGTTCTCACTATAGCTCTCAACCTCTTAGCAAAAAAACATGTGGACAAAGCCAGTAATGGGGGGAATACAGCTCCCAAACATTCAATGAATTCAGTTCTCACCATAGATAACTCTCAACCTTAGCACAAAATACCTGAACAAAGCCAATAATGGGGGAATACAGTCCCAAAAATAGGGATGAATTTCAAATATTCATGTTATAAACTTAGATAACTGCTAGAATAAACAGTTTTGTGTTACCATGCACTTTCTGAAGAATATGAAGTCTGAAATTCAAATGCCTGTTACTTTTAAACATTTAACCAAGAAAGTAGTCTGACTTGGAACAAAAGACCATTTTCAGCAGAGCAGAGATAAATGCCAGGCACATCTTTGTAAGATGGGAGGACATGTAGACACCACACAGAAGGCACCCAGCCAAGAATCAAACCAGAGAATCTGTAGCTGTTAGGCAGCAATGCTACCAGTGCACCACTGCACTACAGACTTTGCAAGAAAAATGTAGATACAGAAACCACAGATTTTATGAGGAACAGAACAAATATGAGGCAAAAATCTGCATTTTTTTTTTTAGAAATGGTGGTGGATAGGGAATTCAGGTTCTTGCCACCTGCATCCAAGATACAGTGTTCAAGCCTGAGTATCTCTATCCACCACCATTTGTTCTCTCTAGCCACCTGTATATAGTAACAGGGGCATTTTACACACACACAAAATGTCTTATTGCAAGAAATCTGGGCAAAGCCTAAAATAATGGGTGTACAAAAGCCAGAAAACACACACACACAAAATGCTGGAAGAATCTCCATTTGCAGCTGCTCTCGTGCTTAACATGTCTCTCTTGCCTCATTTGTCTTGACATGGAACTGCTGCAAGTAAACCCATTAAAGAGTTTTAAGGTACAGTTCCAGATTTAACTAAACATTTTATATGATGGTAATTTTTGTACTTTGCAGAAGTAAGGAATGAATTCTAGAAATTTTAGTGGATGTTTTTAAATATCTGCATGCTGTTAATGTATTCAGTGATATACCTGGTATCTGTTTCACATTTATTTATTTAAATATAATATTTGTTAAAATTACATTAACTGCGGAAATCAGTACAAAGAGAAGTTGTTAATCACTTATGCAGGATCTGTTCACCACTCCAAAAAGTTCTTAACCCCTTGGTTAAATGTTGTCAACCCCGGTTGCAGACAAATGCATTTGAAGGTACTCTGAACAACTTCTCAACTCACACTCAGTGAAAAATAGCTATAAACAGAAAAGAATGCGATCAAACTGAATTTTAACCCAGGCCGTTGCAATGCTGAAACTGTTAGAAAGCCTCCACTGAAAGACTATGGCAAAAGAACACCACATAGTCTAGTTACGTTTATCCCTATTCTGTGTATTCCATTTCAAGTACTAGTCACAATTCCTTCAGTTATTTAGTCACTAAAACATTATGTAAGAATGGCCATGACAAGCAGAGAATGGCTTATTAAAAAAAAAAAAAAAACAACCACTGAGGGCTACATTCGTCAAAAAGGATCTGCAATGCTGAGTTTCAGACAATGCCACATGCATTAAAATGTAAAATTCTTCCATAAGAGAACCAGAGCTTTGTAAAGTCCTGAAATCAAGAGAACAGTCCACTCCAAAACTTTGCAACGCAGGCAAAACTTGAAACTAAAAAGAGATAATAGCAAAAATTCCTCTAAGCATCATATACTGAGGTGAGCATATGCTGCTGCAAGCAGGTGCTGTAGCAAAAATTCCTCTAAGCATCATATACTGAGGTGAGCATATGCTGCGGCAAGCAGGTGCTGTAGGAAAGGGAAGGCACTAGTTGCTAGATAGACATGGTTTTATATATCCCAGCATACCTCACAACTGTCTTTGCTTTTCTGGAATGTCCAGGCTATCACATACTTGGCCATACTCGCTACCCGTGACCACACCTTATGTGTGGTCATATTGTGGTCAAATCCTGTGTCCTCAAGGTGGCAAACCCTACTACACACTCAAATAAAAAATTATCATCCCCAACTCTTGATAAGGACAGAGAAGAAATATATATTACACACTTATTATACAATCACACACACATTATATATAAACAGATACATAAAAAACTGTAAAATGTGTGCAAATCCACTCATACAGTATATACATAAACTTACAAGAAGCCAAATTAGTGTGTCTAAGTTTATATAATGTCTTCAGGCTCTTATAGACAAAATTAAAAGGGAAAATATTAAAAACAAATTGCTTTTACTCCAGGATTGCAGAATGCCAGTGTTATTGCAGTACCGGTTGGGAATGAAGTGCAAAGCTCCTAAAATTTACTGGGCAAAGAATAGCTGCATCTCCCTACAAAATATTTGTGAATTTGTATTTATATGTCAAGTCTCACTGTTGATTATGTCAGTAGCGATGGAATCAACAGTTTGGTTAGTCAGCTCATTTGGTATTCATATGTTTCTGACAAAAAGAAGCATATATATTTGTATGGGCCAGGCATGCAGATCAAATTTTTGCAGTCATCATGAAATGATAATATATATATTTGTAACATAATGACCTAAATGACAATATACATACCACACCAACACCAAGAGAAAGAAGAAAAGCGAACGGAATAGGCCACCAACGCCAAGGAATAAAAAAATCCAGCAAATAAATCCTCAAGGCTCAAGTCCACAACCTAAACTGGCTGCAACTGTTTGCTTCTCGCTCTTTTCCCAGCACATAAAGCCCGGGAAGAGAGCGAGAACCAATCAGCAGCCATTTAGCCCGTCCACGTCATGTACGTGCCTGCAGACGTGGCAGTCTGAACCCCTTCTAATTCTATGCGGTTTGGAACCGCATAGACTGCTGGGCATCACCCTGATGCCTTAACTGGCTCTCCGGACTGCAGCTCCAAGTAAGAAAGAAAAAAAAACGTATTTTTTTTAAAACCGCCGCAACCCGGAATTCAACAGTGCGCATGCTCGTCAGTCGGCGTAAAGCAAGCAGCTGGCTGACAGAGATGAAAGACAGACAGTATTGTTTGTAAAAATAAAAAAAAGTACTTTTTTTTCTTTTTTCCTTTTCTTGCTGAGGGGCGCTGCAGTCCGGCAGTCCAATGGCACGAGCGGCCCCTGCATGCATAACTACTATATGTCACCCTCATATTGCTCATATATGTCATAATTTCTGACACTGTTTGAAATCTGTTCTCTTATATTTTGCAACCAATGTTGCATATCTGATATCTGAAATTACAAAATTTATTTTGATGTTTTTGCATTCTTTAATTGCAAGCTTTTTATCCCTCATCACCTCTAAAAATAAATTCTGATCACTCTGGTCACTATTTATATAAGTAGATATATATATATATATATATATATATATATATATATATATATATATTTATATACATATACAAAAGTTAAACAAATAAAAATGATTAATACATTCATAACATTCATAACATTGGGATTAGGACTCAAGTCATTACACCGCAGGTACCAGTATATTTCCAATATAGTCCATGTAGGTGTAAATAAACTGAGACTGGACTATATGAAGAGAGGCATTATAGAGCTCTCAGACTATGTGTCTTAGTCCAGCAACAGGCTAGCATCATGCATCATATAACTACCACCAAGCATGATGCCACAGTATGAGCAAAATATTGATTTTAATGATTGACTGTGTTTCTGGTGTCATTCCAAGGGGATTCGATATTTGTCAGCTTTGGGGGAATATAGCTAACAGACCACTTTGTTTTGCCAAGGATGGCCTGTGCCTTTCCTTTCTAGATTTTCAAAATACTGACTAAAACTTTATCCACTTCCATAGTGCCTTTTTTAGGCAATGTCAAATTGACAAACCTACCAACATAGCAAAATCAAAGAAACTACGAAAGGCAAACAAACCAAGAAAAAACAAACCAAGTGTGGCAGCGACCGACAAATTTATTGAATAAATAAACCAAATCTTTAAAAGGGCTTTTTCGTCAGCGTTAATACCTGACTTCATCAGAAATGACATACAATGAATTAAGACAAACCATTTATAAATTTCAAATTAGGAGCCTGTTCTTACGTAAGACGCTGAACCAACTTCATGTACATTTAAAGGTACATACTCAATTATAAAGCAAATCAGTAAAATTCATAAAACTACAATTAAATCAGCACAGAAAGAATATTAGAAAATATATTAAATTATAAAACAATAAAAACAACAAAAACAACAAATACAAAGGTTATGAATGTCATCTCTTTAAACTTTTGAATTTCAAGAGACTTGAAATTGAACACAAATCATTAATACCAGGATGGCTGTATGCATTAAGCCTAATTTGCCAAACTAACTCAGCTTCCTCAAGTTTCAAAGGTCTAGGACCCCCCCTGCTATCACAGTTGACCTGGTCGATGGCCGGAAACTTAAATGTGTGGCTATGGAAGACTGAGGTGTGTTTTGCTAGGGCATTGTCAAGTTTAAGTTTTTTCATGGCGTATATGTGTTCATAAATTCGGTCCCTGAGCCTTCTTTCGGTCTTACCGATATAGAAGGCCGGACATGATGTGCACCTAGCTAAATAAATAACAAAAGAAGAATTACAATTAAATTTGTGTCTTATTTTGTAAGAAAAGCCATTTAAATTGAAATAGGACACTTCTTCCACGTACCTGCAATAGTTACAATTTTGACACTTCCACATACCAGCGTTAAACACTGATAAGGGCAAGCTACTCTCCAGAATAGATTTAATATTCCTCCCCTTCTTAAAAAGAACCTTAGGTCTAATACCTAATTTATCAAAGACGTTAGGGTGCAATTTAAAAAGTTCCCAATTCTTATTAATTGTGTCGATGCAGACCTTACTACCTGCACTAAAGGTTGTAATAAACATAATAGTTGCTGCATCATCCTTAAAATCTGGATTGGTTTGCTCACTCTCTTGTACAATGTTGGTATTAGAATGGCATACACTATACAAAGGGCTGGAAGACCTAGTGTCAGTCACTGGAAGCAATGGTTTGTAAATGTACTGACTTCTTTTATCTAATGTTTCTTTTATTAAGTTGTCCAAAAGACATTCAGGATATCCACGTAATAAAAACATGTTTTTAAGTACTGAACATTCTTCACTAAAGTCGTCGTCTAGACTGACCATCCTAGAGGCCCTGACTAGTTGGCCTTTGACGACCGACCTCTTTTGAGAAAAAGGGTGGCAACTAGTGAAATGTAAGAAAGTGTTGGAATAGGTCTTCTTACGGTAAATCTTTGCAGTGTAGCAATTGTACTTGGTGTTTTTACTTAACAAAACGTCAAGGTAAGCTATACTATCAGTCCCAAAAGAGTGTGTAAACTCTAAAAAATTAGTAGTGTTATTGAAATAGTGTAAAACTGATTTGCTGGTCACCTCATTAACATTAATCAAGATAAAAATATCATCAAGAAACCTAGTGTAAAAAATGAACTTATCACGATATTGGTTGTTGTCAGAAAATACAAATTCAGATTCCCAGTGGGCCATAACCAAATTGGCTATGCTCCCACCACAAGGGGAACCCATCGCCACTCCCACCTTCTGTAAATAAAACTCACTATAAGACATAAAAAAATTGTAAGAAAGAATGAGGTCACTAAGCACAGCTACAAGATAGCTTTCTCTGTCAGGGGCATTGTGTTTTTTTAACACAAGACTCACCCATTCGAGTGCAGTATTATGGGGTATACTGCTATACAAATCTTTCACATCGATAGTTAAAAAGTTCGTGTGGACATTGTATTCGACTGATCTAATACTCTCCAGGAAAGACCATGAATCTTTACAGATCTGATCTTCCTTAAGAACATACTTCTGGAGTATGCTGTCAACAATCTTAGCACAGGAATAGGTGGGAGAGCCCCTACTGTCAACCAACAATCTAAGTGGGGGATTATTAATACTTTTATGTATTTTTGGAATCCCAAAGATACACGGGTATCTTGGAAAAGACGTAGTTAAGTATCCATATGTTTTTTGATCGATTCTACTTTCGATGAATAACTCTTCTATGCAGTCTTTGATTACCTTATAGGCACTGTTAACTTCAGATCTCGAACTATGTTCATAAGTGTTTGAGTGTAATACTTCATTTAATCGAGCCTGATAATCAGTCATACTGAAAAGAACCAACCCACCTCCTTTATCAGGTTTACAAAATCTAAGATTTTGGGATTTAAAAAAACGTAAATACTCCTCCTCTGTCTTTGTTAAGTTAAATAGTGTGTTGTGAAATGTATTGTTAGACCCTAAATACCTGATGTCCAACTCACAACATTTTTCAAATAACTCTAAGGCTGGATGCAGTGGGGGGTTATAAGTACTAGGTACATACAACTGACCGTATTCAGTGGATGTAGAATTGTTACCCATTAACAAAGTAAAATTCAATTTCCTAGTGAGAAACTTGATATCTAAAATGGTGTCAACAACATTAAGAAACTTTGTAGGAACAAATGTTAAACCTTTAGACAAAAATTCGACCATGCCAGTGTCGAATTTAGTAGTACTAAAGTTGTAAAGTTGAAAGTCCCCTGCTCTGTTGCTGACAACCTCGACATGTGTTGATTTTAGTCTATAATCAACGTAAACAGTGTCAAACTCATCTGATTGCGATGTGTCGGCAATCACAACCTCGTCCACAGGAGACATAACAGCTGCGACCTCAACACAAAGTGGAACAACAGGACAAGAACTTGATAGTAACTCATGATGGTTTATTTGTTGTTCCTCATGGTTTGCGGTTGTTGAAAATTCCTGGTTTTTGGTCTTGCCCCCGTGAAGGGGCGCTGCTGAAAATTTGAGTGGTGGTTTGAAAAATTCCGGTTAGTATGACCACTTCTCAACCTCTCACTCCATGGTGTACCACTAGATACACCCGCTCTCAAATTATTACCAAATGAATCGACAGTGTCATCATTGTCGAAATTGCACTGAGGCAAACCAGCATTAGTAGAATGGAGGTCCTGAGAGGAAGGGCTATGATGACCGACCCTGGTTTCAGAACTAGCTTTAAAAGCAAATATACCCTTCTTCCAAGTCTGACCTAGTGGTGGGCTCGGATAAGCTAGACCTTACTTGTAAGCATCACAGTCTCTTGATAATTTCTTTAATTTTTGAGACTGCAACTTGATCATATGATCGTCGATACTTACAAAAGTACGCTCGTATTCAAACTTATATCTATTGAACTCATAGTCATTAACAATAGATTTGTCCAAATACTTACAAAAGTACGCTCGTATTCAAACTTATATCTATTGAACTCATAGTCATTAACAATAGATTTGTCCAAATCAGTGATGTAGTGGGAAAGCTCTTCTATCCAAGCGTTGTAATGTTTCACAATTAAAGCAATTAGTTCCAAACCATGACGGTCGAACAAATTTACCAATTCGATGTGAAAAACTGAACCGGCTTCAAGGCCGGTTGGGTACGAAGAGCGCCTAAGACCTTTAGGTACTATCCTCAAGAAAGACATTCAGTAAAGTAAGCAACTTCAAGTTGCAACTTTTTAAATTTGAATAAACAAGCGTCAAAAGTTTTTAATTTTGAGGAGATAGTGTTTGGTCCATCATCCAAACCATTAATGTTACTAGGTACAATTCTATTGTTACTGACACCAAGCATAGATGATTTCGAAAAATTGAAACAGTTGTTAAGCCAACCAGGTAAACTCGTATTATTATCTTTACCTTCGTTCCCAGAATTGGAACGTGAAGATGGTAGCAATAGTGCCTTGTCGGTATTCGCAGCATCCTCAGTTTGTCCAACAGCAGAAGAGTGTATATTACCCGGTAGCTGGTCTCTTACTACAGTGGGCAAAAGGTGATCCCGAATCAACCCTGCATTAGGTTCAATAACAATAGGAGCATTGAGTTCAGTTGGAGCACCCAAAAGTACTTGAGTCTGAAATTTATTCAAACCAGACTGCCCTTGTACAAAAACATTGCACTCAGGTTCAATCACATTGCCGTCGTTATCGGTAGAAACAGGAAGCTGAAGGCAATCTGTAGTTGTCTTGCCGTCACCGTCAGGGGCATGGGCTGGTGATACAATATGCTCCGAACCCTTAACAGTGTTGTGCTGCCCTTTAATTAAGTTAACAGCTGACAAATAGACTTCCCGAAAATCACGATGTTCAGCATCAATCTTGTCGAGTCTACAGAACAGACTTTCAAGCTTACGATTAATTAAATCGAAGCAACTGCCCAAGACCGGATAGCAAAATCAACTCAACTGAAGCTCAAGGTGTTACTCCTCAGTGCCAGAAACCTAAATAAAAATCTACACTTCCTCCAAGCTCTCCTCACATTCAAGAATATAAACATCTGTTCAGTTACCAAGACATGATTTAAAGAGGCAGGGAGTAGTGCAGTAGCTGCACAGACAAGGGCTAAAGATGGCAGTGCCTCAATATACATCAATAACAAGCATACAACTAGGTTGGTCAAATAGAATAATGTGCTGGAGTTCATCTACTTGCAGATCACCATAGACAAAATCCTGCACTCTAGGTCAACCTCCATTTCCTCTAAAACTCTCAATGCATAACTGGACCTACTGCAGACAATTACCATCCAGCTTAACACCCTACTTATGAGAAATTTTTATTACCCCTCTAAAGACTGGGAGTCCTACCCAGCCTCAAACTATGGGAACAGAGATTCCTGGATATTGTAAGTACTAGCACCATTGACCAAATAGTGAATACACCCACTAGAGGCTCCAACATACTGGGCCTTGTGCTCACAAATATGGAAGATCACTGCACTCCTCCAATGTCTCATCCTCCCTGGTAAGGTCCTACCATCCTATCATGTGTCCATCAAAATCAAAATCAGTTCTGTAACTGTAGTAAAACCAGTAGCAGTTAAGAACTATTCCAAGGCAAACTACCTTTTATTACATGATGATTTGTCAGAATTCAGTGCCCCTCTAAACCCCAAGAACACAGCAATCTACACTGAATTCCTCTCAGAAATTATGCATAACTAAGTCAATGGCTGTATAGAAGATGCTGTACCAACCAAAAGTAAGCCCAGAACTAGCTGCAGAGATGAACTACTATGGTGGCATCTCAAATTAACCAGAACATACAGCAAAAGGAAAAAAATATGGCAAAAATCAGAAAGGGTAATTCCCTTAAAGACAAAAACACTTTTATCAAGTTAAATAGGTAACTAAGAGGGCTAATTAGGTCAAATCAAGCCAGCTTTGTGGTTAATATAACCTCCCAGGTGTAAGATAACCATATGGCCTTATTCAGCTATGTCAGAAACTTCACAGGTGGCACACAGCAATGTGGTAAATCAGTGGTTAATGATGCCACATTCACTGAGCGTGGTGATGTAGCAAATCTGTTGCCAGAGAAACTCAGTTCCAACTTTACCCCCCTCTCATCCCAACCATTCCACAAGAAATACCCTGAAGCATAACACCTCCACCTATAACTAGGGTGCATGTTCTGACTGCCCCACTTAATCCAAAAGCACAGCTTCAGTAAGCCCTGATAACACCTGGGATGCTTCCTGAACAGTCAAAAATATGATTCATCAGGACCCCTGGAGTCACTATTTAAATATAGTCTTAAAGCAGCCTTTTTGCCATGTGACTAGAGGAATATGATGGTCATTCCCCTTCATAAACGAGGACCTTTCACAGATCCTGAAAAGGGCAGGTATGTCAGTCTGACTTGTCTTATTTACAAAGTCATGGAAAGATTTACCATGAAAAGTATCAACAAGGACACAGCAGGCCTCCAGACACTGGATCCATCCCAGTTTGGCTTTAACAAAGGAAGGTCATGCTTACTGAACCAGGTGGGCTTCTTTGAAAAGGTCATTAAGTCAATGGATGAGGGAAAAGTGGTAAATACTGCCTAGTTAGATTTGGCTAAAGTGTTTGATACAATACTACACTTGGGCATTGCTAAGATACTTATGAAAATGGGCAAAAATCCCTTTACAACATGCTGGATAGCTAACTGGCTCACAGATAGGAATCAAGAGGTTAGGATCAGTGAGACCACCTCCATAGAGAGGCCAGTCACCAGTGGAGTCCCTCAGGGCTCTGTGCTGGATCCACTTCTCTTTGGTATCTACTTTTCAGAAGTGAAAGCCAATGTCAAAGGCCTCTGACTGACCATTTTTGCAGATGATTGCAAACTGGGAACATTTACTGAATCCCTCCAAGATGAGAATATCTTTCATGAAGGTTTAACACAGACAAATGCCTAGTGCCAAAACCATGGCATAAAACTCATGCCAAGAAATGCATTATGGTACCTTTTAGGAAGTTGGTCACCCTGGGTAGCTATGTTATTAATAAAACACCACTAAAAGTTGATTCACTACTGAGGAATCTAGGAATTCATGTACATACTAAGTTAGCATTTGACTAACATGTATCTAAGGTAGTAAGAAAATTCTGACATGTTGTTCAACTTATAAGTAAGGGCATGGCTTCTAGGTCTAGAGAGATCATCATAACACTGTACTCAGCCTTCATCAGTCCAGTCATAGAGAGTCCCCTTTGATATGTACCTGAATAGACATGTGCAGCAACTGGAACATCCACAGAAGTTCTGTATAAAAAGAATCCAGGGAGTAAACACAAGGTCCTATGCTGATTGCTTCAAAGCCCAGTCTTTACTTGGTATTGTACAGAATTCTAAGAGGTGATTTTGTGCAAGATATCCTCAGGCCTTGATTTGATGAACAGTTTGCACATCTATAAAACAAACAGCATCAGAACTACTAGATCATTTTCTTACAACATAAAAAGGACATGTTGAAGAGACATACATTTTCTCAGGAAACTCCCATTCTATGGCAAAGGGTCCTCACACATCTTATTTTATTTATTTTACATTTTTTGACCAGGCTAGTCTAGCTGGATATATGTCCATTTTCAGTAGAGGCCCGGGGAGAAAAGCTCCAATGGTTATAACAAGTTAAACAGAGATAGGCAATACAATTCTAAAATGCGAAGACAGAGCTAGTTAATACACGATATACACAATATAGTCGGAGCAAAAACCAAAAGTATAATAGACAAATGTCTTATAAATTTTTTTTTTTTGTTACAATAGTCATACAGTATGTAAGAAATAACATATATCTATATAGATGTTATATAAAGGTAGACCTATCAAGGGTATCGGGAGCAGAGATTGTAAGAATTATGGACGAAGAAAAGATAGAGAGGAAGAAGCAGAGTTAATCCGGGTTGTTGCAGGAGCATAGCCAGTGTTTATTGAGATGAATTTTCAGTTGTCTTTTAAAAAGTGGGAGAGAGGACAAAGATAAGATGTCAGAGGGGAGTTTGTTCCACATTTTTCCAACAGAGTTGGAAAAGAGACAGTCACCTGCAGAGTTATTGGGTTTGGTTATATTAATCAGTAGTTTGTTGGAAAAGCGTAAATGTTTCAGGTTATTGTATGGTGTGATGAGGTTAGAGAGTATAGGTGTTTTAGTTGGTTGGTATAAGATCTTGTGAGCTATTAAGAACTGTTGAAGTATGAGTTCTTAAGAACAGATCCTCCCTAACCCTGTTTAAGTGCAACTTGGACCAATGGATGGATAAAAGGAAAGTCAGCCCTGGTCTGGCACCTATGTCTGTGATGGAAAGAGGAAGTCAGTACATCATCCCTATATAAATGAAATTTGTGAATCACATTTGGCTGACACTGCTAAACTTATAAGGGCCCTAGTGGTCCAACTATGAACCTATGATCCTAGAGCAACAGATGCATCTAATTGCTGTGATTTTTCACTACTGTGAAATCATTTGTGGAATAATAAAAATGTGTCTGCTGGAAGTGGTAGGTACGTAACCTGTTAATCAGCTTTCATAAATACTTTCCATTTACCCATCAGTGACATAACTCATTTATATCTTAAAGAAGAAGTAGTCAGTGTTAATACTAAAGCCTTATTCCCAGGAACCCGGTGGCTGTATTCTGTGCTGACTGTGTGATAAATCTACTTTTTAAAATTTTGCTGATACTGGACTTTCAATTGCAAAGTAAGAAATGAAGCTATTCTGTGTCTAGAGGGTTCTATTAATAGTGAAACCATAACAAAACGGTTTTATATATGTAGGATTTATTCAGTTTGGAGCATATACACTGTTGCATAATACTAGTTCTCTGCAAGCACTAAGAAATGAACTAAAATCTTTCAGTTGCATGATCAGAATGCTTACATGAGGGAACATGTCATATAGTTGGTGTCATAATAACACCATACTTGGAGAACCCTAATCACTCAATTTATATGCAGTTATGGAATGCATGGCAGTTAAGTGTCTTTGAGTTATACACAGGGTGGCAGTCTCTCATTTGTTATGCTACATTTAACCTGTGTAAAGGGAGTGCAAGACAGTTTTGTGTAAGACGAGGTCACTGGCAGAAAACTAGCACTTCATAGTTTGGCTTACTGTCTACAGTTAATTTAGTGGAAGGTTATTGACATAATTATCTCTGAACTTGGCATTTACATTTTGTTGTGATCCTATTAGAACTGAGAACATTATATACTGTACAGCTATACATAGCGATGCTTATTAAGTCTAACATCAATTTAACTGATGGGAAATATAGAAATATGGACAGAAACACATAGACTCTCTTGTTCCATGCAGTTGCTGGAGTGCATTTAGTTTGAAACTGATGAATGACTAGAAACATCCTACTACAACAGTTTAATTTAGCTTTAAACTTCCACCTGTAAACCATAATTTTTGCATTGTCAGTATGTATTGCATGGCATCAGAGAAATGTTCTTTATTTTCCCAGTTTTTCTCTATGATGAATGTTAAAATTTCTTTTGTTTACTGCCCTGGCTCATATTTAAATATCTCCCATCCTTTGTTGTATTCAGATATATATTAATTATGTTACCCATGTTTGTCCCATTGAGCCAAAGGTTCACGTACGCGTAATGTGCACCACAGATACAACTGAGTGATTCATATAGGGGACAGGTACAGGTTAACATATTAAATTGAAAAAATTCTCCAAGGTATATACATCTTTCACTAAGATGGGATAAAAAAATAACTATAGATAGGGTTAATCACCTGCCTTGTTACAGTAACCTAAAGCACTAAGCAGATGTCACAACAATTCACTACATACATTTAAACTAGGGGTTGGCTTACAGCAACTAAAAGTACATGGCATGGTACTGTTAATACAAACTAGATGCTATGAAGTTGCACTAAAACCATGTAGTTATTTAGGACCATTATACAATGTGCAGCTGTTGTGTCTGGACCATACCTCTCAAACTCTTAAAGCAAGAAATCAGGACAAAGCCATAAGCAAATGTGGTACAAAGGCCCAAAAATAGGGGCAGATTTTTAAATATTTCTCTTACAAACATAGCAAGTTGATAGAATGATAGGTTTTGAATTAGCATGACTTTTCTGACGGGTATGACGTTTGAAACCTCAAATGTCTGTCATTTGCCACTAATTTGCCAGAAAACCACAATTTTATGAAAAACAGACCAAAGATCTGGACATTCTGTGAAAATCTGAAAAGTTGAGAGGTGTCTGGACAATTTCACTCATCTTGCGTTTGTTCTTGTTTAACCTGCAGTTGAATGTGAAATTGCAGTCTGCAATGACTTTTCTGTTCTTTCTTTTATTGCAATTCCAGGAGAAACATCCATTGATATACAAAATGTTTCAAGTGACATGTTATTTTAACAGGTATAAGCTATGAGTAGTCCCTACCTACCTTCTTGGAACTCAGTAAATGACTTTAATGCACAGATGAGTGCACAGCCCATAACAACCAAGACTGCTGTAAAACTACACTCCAAACAAACAGAATAGAAATAAAAAATGTTAAGTACTTCTAACTCATTTATTTATACATCAAAAGTGACTAGTGTCACACTACACAGGCTGATATTTGGAATGTCAAAGTCTGATTGAATTCTGGTATGGGAGTATACTTTAAGTGCAATTTTCGGCGATATTGTAGTTGAGGGCCTCACCAGTTCATTTCGCACAGAGGTGGGCATGTCGCAAATTGAGTGACAACCCGGTCTGCATATTTAATTTGCTCGTGCATACATGATATGAAAATATTAAATGTACACAAACGGTTAATACAGTTTTGCCCAGGAAAGCTGTTCTTAGTAAAAGGTCCTGTCAATGATACTGAGGAATTGTCGGCTGTGACACCTGCACCACAAAAAAAAAAAAAAAAAAAAGAGTCCATTTGGACATTAATTGAGACAGTGAACCATCGCTTTCTGTCTCTGACAAAGAGAACTATAATGCTACACGATAAAAAGCCTGACGACATGTGTTTTGATGGTTTCGTTTCTTTGTTGATTATTAGTATATATTATTAGTGCAATAAAACTTGTCAATTACAGATGGTGGTAAACAGTTTACTGTTATATTTACGGTCATATTACAAGGTCAAGTGCACTTTTTCTTCGGTTGTACATTCGGAGGGAATGCATATTCATGAATGACATATCGGGGGGTGGGTTTTTGGCAGGGCTTGCTACTGCGCATCTGGTGAGGCCCTCAACTACAATATCACCCAATTTTCACGCTTGCAGTCACAGATAAAATGTTTAAATAGTAGCAAGTCAGTGTCAGCAGTTTATAGAGTCACTAATCTAAATGTGACCGCAAATGAAATATTCAAACAAAAGCAGTTCAACACCAGTAATTTTTAAATTTCTCATCCACATATGACCTTAAAAGATGCAGATAGTTCATAACTTTAAACTTCTAGATCGCAACAACAAATACATATTATGCTACATTATGCAGGTCCTTAACTGCTTCACAACCAAATTATTACACAGAAAATAGAAAGTACCATAGTTTAAACAGGCCTATTTCAATACTTCCCAGGGCTGTACCACCAGTTATAACTTCTAGTCATAAAGTATGATTAGTTAGGAAGGTTTATGTATGTGAGTAGCAAACCCGATGATATTCTCTGCAAAACAAATTCCACAGCAATCAATAAGTGCTATATTAAGTCTGACACACATATAAGGTAGTCTGCTGTCTGCAGGAGTAATTCATCTGAAATTCAGAAAGTGCACCAAAAGATTACACATGCTGTAACCAGAACCTCCATGTC